>NC_062537.1:21865935-22032575 GCF_022655615.1 Tachysurus fulvidraco
GCGCCTGTCACTCAGCGTTGACCCCGCCCCTAGCGGACACCCGCGCCTGTCACTCAGCGTTGACCCCGCCCCTAGCGGACACCCGCGCCTGTCACTCAGCGTTGACCCCGCCCCTAGCGGACACCCGGGCCTGTCACTCAGCGCTGACCCCGCCCCTAGCGGACACCCGGGCCTGTCACTCAGCGTTGACCCCGCCCCTAGCGGACACCCGCGCCTGTCACTCAGCGTTGACCCCGCCCCTAGCGGACACCCGCGCCTGTCACTCAGCGTTGACCCCGCCCCTAACAGCACTACTGCAGCTCTGACACCGAGCTGCTGTTCATCACAGGCGATTCATCCCAACATCTGGAACAGAAGACCTACTGGGACACTCAGTGCACATAGAAGGCTGTCAGTGTCTGTGTCAGTAAACAGAGACCCCTAACTCAGTGTGTGTATTGTCTGTGTAGAGCACTTAGTGTTTTATTAAGTGTTATTCAGTGTTAAGTGTTATTAAGTGTTATTGGGAGTTTTAGTGTTATTGTTATTAAGTGTTATTCATTTTTATTCAGTGTTATTAAGTGTTATTAGGTATTATTAAGTTTTATTACACTTAAACCACAGCAGTGACATCAGTTACACTGTTTTATTTATTAATGAACATGTTTTATAGACAAGATTAAATGTTGTGGAAACATCTCAGAGATTTACATAAAAATCATTTATTTAAAAGCTGGATTTATTTTTTCAGAAATGTATCAAGTGCTGAAAAATTTGCTTTATTAATGTAAAAAAGCTCGAACTAAATTTTTAACTGTCTCTATATATATGAATTCCCCTTGACATCATATCTGGGCTGCTTCACATTTTCCTGCACACTTTATTTCCTTTTCAAATTAAATTTAAAACTCTATTATTATTATAGATATTTTATGACAGTACAGTAATTATTCTCTACTTCCCTTTTTTTCTTTTCAAGATTTCAACTTTTCAGGATTGAAATTTCAAACTTTACTTGTAATTAGATTCTGCATTAAATAATTTGTCATAATGTAAATAAGTATTCGATAGTTTAATATAATTCATAAACAACCTGTAGGTCCTTCATTGACCCATATAACACAGAATTGGCTGTAAAACTATTTTCTATTCAAAATGTCTCTTCTTGGAGTTTCGGTAAAAATATCTTTCTGTTGAAGTGGGGAAGGAACAGTAAAGGTCTCGGTTAGTGATACACCTTTTATTATTTTGGCTTCTAAAATAATGCTATACGAATACGAACTAACCTCACTCTTATTTCCCAGCAGCTACTTTTCTATGTATTACATAAGAACATTACATCAGAACAACTCTAATAACGCTCGGATTCTCCTGAAACAGCTGATTTTATTTTCTTAAAGCCACGTTTATATACAGAACATAACACACTTCCACAGGGTCTAATTACAATCATCTTATCCGAACAGAATGAGAATCTGAAACAAATAGAAAGCAGATTTCTCAACACGGTCACAGATTAAACTGTGTATTGTGTTTAAAATTAGAAACTAATTAATTTTTTGATTACGCTGGATTTACAAAGCCAGAGCTGAAGGATAAATACTTAGTGCTGCTTCTCGACATCAGGGCAGTCGAAAGTGTCTAAAAGAGATCAGACTGCTACACAAGACAAGACTTTTAATTCATTTATTTATAATTTATACATCAGCAGTAAAGAGTGTTCATGTACAGAGCTTCTGTGTGTAAAGGAGACATTTTAATTTGAAGTTTTCATTCCTTATGAAAACAAATATTAGGCCACATTTTCATCAGATTTACTCTCCACTGTGATCAGACATTAGTCTGTGTAAAAAGCAATATAATGCATTTGAGATGCTTTAATAATGAAACACTGCACTACTCTCTCTCTCTCTCTCTCTGAAACTCCATCTTTTAAGCCCAAATCACTAAACCTGGTCCATCACCTTCCTCTCCCTCACACACACACACACACACACACACACACACACACACACACACACACACACACACACACACACATACATACACACAGAGAGTAAAATGAATAATTAAGTGAGAGCGCAAAATTCAAGTTCCAGTAATAAACACTCGGCTGTTACAAGAGGGGGTTTCTTCAATTCTCATGAAAGGAAGAGGAAGCTAGTGGCTAGGATTTGGAGGAGGTGTGAAGGAGAAACACTGGTGATTAGAGTGGTTGTGTTTGTGAGTGAGTGAGAGAGAGAGAGAGAGAGAGAGAGAGAGAGAGAGAGAGAGAGAGACAGAGAGAGAACATTATGTATGTGAGACCATGTTCACCACCACATCCTATCTCTACTTCCTGCCCAGAACAGAGGCATGGGTTAGAGCTGACCAACATTACTGCAGTGGCACTAACACGCTCACACTCACTCTCACACACAGACACATTTACAGAAAAATATTCCATTTTAAACTAGAACACACAGACATGCTGAAGAACATAATCATTACAACATTTGTGTCTGTGTGTGTGAGAAGTGCACAGACACTCAATCAGCCGCAGCGATAATTGGGAGGGGCGGGACTTCAGTAAAACAGTGGGAGGGGCCTATTAGAAGGTCTTCCTGTGAATGGCTCGTGCTCGATCCTCTTCATACTCTTTCTTAGAAACCCACATCTTCTTAAATGTGTCCAAAGAGGCCAGAATAGAGCCACTGTAACACACACACACACACACACACACACACAGACTTCAGTAAATGCATTCAGATCTTTTTTCCTCTCCCTTAAATGTGGGGTCTCCAAGTTTTGAGAAATGCTTCAGAAAACTGAGTCGGGCCGAAAACTAACAAAACAAAACTAACGTGTAGCCAATGAGCAGAAAGGGGCGTGTCTTGTCAATATGTGCGGAGAGAGTGTTCAGTGTGCATGTGTGACATTAACGCTAAACGCTGTTACTACACAAATAACACCTCTTTTCTATCGTAGTAATGTAGAGAGGCAGCTACAACCGTGTTTTGTGTAGTAACAGCGTTTAGCTCAGGAGTTATCGACTCTCGATAGGTGAGTAACGTTGGTTTTGCTTTGTTACACAGAACTAATATATGCCTTTGTCCTTTACATGATTATGCTTGTGTGGCATTTTTGCTTGTTTGTTTATCTACAATCGTATTGTTCTTCCCTTCAGCTATAATAAAGACACGTTTCTTTCTGTTAGTCGCCTGGGTTACGTATGTATGTGTGGGCGGAGCTATCGATACAGGGGTGGGACCCGTTTGGGTTAGGGGCGTGTTTGTTTTGGTGATTTTATAGGTCAACATTGGCTTTAAAACAACGGAGACCTCACCTTTAATGCATTCTACTATGTTCTGTGTTAATTTTATTCACACACAAATGTGTTCATATGTTCTCACCCAATCCATGTAGAATAAAGTCTCTCCTGTGGTGCTGAGATCTGACAAACAGACACATTTAATGTTAATAATAATAATAATGATAAAAAGTGTTAATTTCACAATGAAATTACAAACCTTAATTTTGACATCTTTGGGAGCGAGCTTCTTCACTTCACTCAGCAATCTGTCTCCAAACCCTAACACACACACACAGACACACACACACACGTTTAATCTGAATATTAATCACAAATTCACTGACTACACTGCAGACTCCAGAGCGACATACAGAACAAAGTGCTTTGAAGTCTAGGGTTTAAAATTTTTACATAAATACAGAAAATGAAGGACAGAATAATCACTGGTTTGTGTTTGTTTTATTTATCAGCTGTTTGCAAATCTAGGGTTAGTTTCACCATCTCAGTGCCAGAAGAGTCTTGATGTCCGCTTACCCTGAGAGGGATGTATTTGGTTTTGTTGTGTGATGTCATTAAGAAACACAGTTCAATGTTGGATAAATCATTTGTAAACACACAACCCAACTCCCCCACCCCCCTCCCCCACCCCCAATTAACACTGAAGTCAGAAGTGGTTAAGACAGTAATTAGTGCAGCACCTTTGAGCAGTGTGGAGCCGCCACTCAGGACAATGTTGGAGAACAAGGTACGGCGGAGGTCCAGGTCTGATTTCTGTATGGCAAAAGCGAGAACCTCATGGATTCCCTCGCTCTCATCTCCAATCAGGTCGGGTCGGAACAACAGCTCCGGGGCCCGGAACCGTGCGGGACCAATCTACACAATTAACACACACAGTTTTATTCCTTATTTTATTATTTTTTTTTTTGGGAAAACTCTTGCTTTTATTCCACATAATTGTTTTTTTTTAAAGATTAAATAGTTTAATGAAAAAACAAAACAAAAAAAACAAACAAAAAAAAACCTTTTAAATAGCAAACACTTTTCCACTTCCTTTATAAACACACTGTGTAACGGTCAGTGCACTTGTTCATGCTCTGCCATGTTCACTTCTTCTTTCCTGACAAAAGAACCAAATTAATCTGGCAGTGAAAATAATAAACGATGGGAACAGAGATGTTAAATGTAGAACAATGTTTCTTATCATAGCAAAAAAAAATAGCACTCACTCGCGTGCAAACACGCACAAACACACACACACTCACACGCACAAACACACACACGCACAAACACACACACTAACAAACGCACACACTAACAAACGCACACACACACACTCGCGCACAAACGCACGCATACGCACTCGCACACACATGCACTCACACAAACAAAAGCACACACACACAAACAGTGTTGAATCAAGTGGTACTTACATCGAGTGTGCTCCCGTCTGGTAGTGTGTACTGCGCCTTCTCCGTCTCCAGAGTCTCATCTTTCTGAGGATTCAAAGACAGGTAGCATGCCCTCTGGAACACACACACACACACACACACACACACACACGCATTAATTACACACAAAACATAGCCTGTCTTGCCAGAGTCCCTGTCTGCACTTCACACATTGTCTTTACCATCACATGACTAAAATGATATGTAATAATTTTCTCTCTCGCTCTTCATGCCACTCCCAGTGTCACCCAGCTGAGGCTGAGGTTCACTTCAGAGTCTGCTTCCTCTCAAGGTTTCTCACCTTCAGCTTACTCATTATGGATAAATGTAAATAGTAATTAGTTTATAATTTTTATTCAGTTTCGATGCTCCTGTAAAGCTGCTATGAGACAATGTGAACTGTTAAAAGTGCTACACTTAAACAAAAGGAATAGAAATCCCTCCCTTCCACATACAGATCATCACAAACACACACTTACACACCTCCTAGCAGGAAGTACTATAACAGTGTAGGCTCCACTCTAGTGTCATGCCCTACCTCCTTGATAGTGCGAACAACCTCAAACTCAGCAGAGGTGTGAAAGTTGTATCCCTCCTTCCTCAAGAGCAGGCGGAGGAATCGGGACACGTCACGTCCTGCAATGTCCACACGCATGATTGAGTGTGGGATAGCAAATCCCTCGTAGATCGGAACAGCATGCGTCACACCATCCCCTGCATCCAAGACCACACCCGTTGTCCTGCCTGTTGCATAACTACACACACACGTATTTGGGGTAACTGGAAGGAAGTGGTAAACAGGGCGTGTGTGTGTGTGTGTGTGTGTGTGTTTACTCACAGGCTGAGCACGGCCTGCATTGAAATGAACAATGCTGGGACATTGAAGGTTTCAAAGAAGACTTCAGCTGCACGCTCTCGGTTCTTACTCGGGTTCAGAGGAGCTTCAGTCAATAATACAGGGTGCTGAACACACACACACACACGCACACACACACACAACATTTTGATGCACTCTCACAAAAAAAAAGGAACATACAGTGCACACACCACTTTTGGGTATTGTGGGTCATGAGAACACTCCTGCTTGTGTGTGTGTTAGAGAGAAACATTGTTCAGTACCTCCTCACTGAAGGTCTGCAGCTGTTCTTTAGAGTAAACATACTGCCAGATCCTCTCCATGTCATTCCAGTCTTTAACGATGCCATGTTCCATCGGGTACCGGACCGATAACAAACCCCTGTGTTCCTGCATATACATGTACACAGTGTACAGTGTGTGGAGTGTACAGTGTGTACGGAGTGTACAGTGTGTGTGTGGAGTGTACAGTGTGTGCAGTGTGTGTGTGGAGTGTACAGTGTGTACAGTGTGTGTGGAGTGTACAGTGTGTGTACAGTGTGTGGAGTGTACAGTGTGTGGAATGTACAGTGTGTACGGAGTGTACAGTGTGTACGGAGTGTACAGTGTGTGCAGTGTGTGTGTGGAGTGTACAGTGTGTACAGTGTGTGTGGAGTGTACAGTGTGTGTACAGTGTGTGGAGTGTACAGTGTGTGGAGTGTACAGTGTGTGTGGAGTGTACAGAGAGTGTGGAGTGTGTGTGGAGTGTACAGTGTGTGGAGTGTAAAGTGTGTGTGGAGTGTACAGTGTGTACAGTGTGTGGAGTGTACAGTGTGTACAGTGTGTGGACTGTACAGTGTGTACAGTGTGTGTGGAGTGTACAGAGTGTGTACAGTGTGTGTACAGTGTACAGTGTGTGTGGACTGTACAGTGTGTACAGTGTGTGTACAGTGTGTGTACAGTGTGTGTACAGTGTGTTACCTCAGCTTTGGGCCCGATGAACAGATCCCCCTCCAGCGCTCCCGCCATGACACGCACATGTTTGGGCCGACCGACACTGAAGATTAATCAGATCAAATTCAATTCAATTCAAATTCATATTTTATTTGTCACACACACTTAATAGTGTGAACATGATGTTCATGATGTTTTTGTGTTATTATTAAAAAACAATCACACATAATAATAAAAATTAAAGTTGAATAGACAATAAATCAGACTGAGCTACATCAATAAAGCAAATTAATCACTTACTAATTAGGGAAGCAGTATTTAGGGATCTGATCTCCAGCAAAACCTGCTTTAATCACACCAGAACCCTAAAGAGAACACAACACACACACACACGACAGACAACACCCAGACACACACACACCAGGCAACACCCAGACACACACACACACACCAGGCAACACACACACACACGACAGACAAAACACATGTGTCACACACACAAATCACACACACACACACACACACACACACACACACACACACACACACACAAATCACACACACAGAATAAAACTGCTGTCTGTGTCTAAGAAACGCTTCCTTAAAGCTTAAAGAAGTTGCAATGGTAGATTTGATTTATTAACACAAAAGAGTTTTTCAGTTACATTAACACTGAATGTTCAGTTCGGGTTCAGTCATAAGACACAGCTGGAGGAAGCACACGCGCGTCTGAAGAACAGTGGTGATGTTCCTAATTGTGTGTGTGTGTGTGTGTGTGTGTGTGTGTGTGTGTGTGTGTGAGAGAGAGAGAGAGAGAGAGATTGGTGTGTGTGTGTGTGTGTGTGTGTGTGTGTGTGACGGGTCCAAAGCAATGACCATCCATTTTAGCCACATTAACAGTTAGCTATCGAGGTCACTTTAATAAACAAACAGCTGCATTAACACATGAATGAATTAGCCACAGCTAACAGATTAGCTTGTTATGCTACACCCTGAATGACATTTAGCTAAACAGCTAACCGGCGAACCGCTAGTTAACGCTATATAAACAAAGCAGGAGAGAGACGGGATATCAGGGAATTATACATCATTACAGTGCGGAAATAACATATGTATTTATCTGCTTAACAAGCTACAGAATATACAAATGTAAATAAAGTACATGAATATAATAAATAAACAAACTGGTGCTTAAACAGAGCGCTAGCTGCACAAAGCCATTGTCATTCAGTGGGCGATGCTAACGATGCTAACGATGCTAACAGGGTGTGGATCGGTGACATCATCATACTTACATTATCGATGACCACCGGTTGGTTAGCTATAATATCATACGACTCCATAGCGGGTCTGCAGCACAAGCGTCTGTGTGTTTGTTAATAACTGGATTTTGTTGTAGAAAAATGTTGTTCATGTAAAATCAGAGCGCGCCTCAGCACGTAGAGATGTGCTGCGTGTCAACCGAACGCGCCCGAGACAACCATCCCTCAGCTGAGTCCAGACTGCGATTGACAGCTGCAGCAGCCAATCAAAATTCTGCACGGGAAAACGTTGCCTGATAGTAGGCGGGGTGTGACGCGTCAACCTGAAGCAGTTACATATAAATAAATATTAAAACCTTTAAATAATGTACACAAAATATTAATGTCTAATACACTAACGAAGAATAAAAACAGCCACTTATTTCACTGTGGAGAGTTCCCCTGTTATTTTATCCGTGTTTATATAACTGTATAAATACATTCATTTATACAGAATTACATTTAAATCTTTTATTGATCTTTTTATTATAGTGACTTGTTTGCTCTCATGGTTCAGATAAATATTAAAAATAAACACTGGTTACCATGGGCGTAAATTTCATTTAACAATGGGGGATTATTATTGTAGCATGGAGATTATTATTGTAGCATGGAGACGCTACAATATACACACCATACTGCACATGGACACTTTATACACTATTTACACACCATACTGCACATGGACACTTTATACACTATTTACACACCATACTGCACATGGACACTTTAAGGACAATCTTTAAAAAACAAACATTTATGTATATAGATTATTTCTTCATATTCTCCATACATTTCTTATTTTTATATACTTTATACTGTATAAAGTATGCTTATATTGTCATTTTATTTTTATACTTTTATATTATTTTTTATTCTTACACCAGACAGTTGTATAAAGCATTTCACTTCATATCGTGCCCTGTATGTATGTGTCAAATAAAATTTGATATGAAGCTGTGATCATAATAAATCTCGGTTTTAGACACCAATCTGTTCATTTTGGATTTTTATATCCAATCAGTTTATTTAGACTTAAAACAGAACCATTTCATTACAAACCTCATCTTAGTCTTCTGTTGATTACAGAGCCACAAAATCACCTGAACAAAACTTTATTTTTGTACACGTGTGAATGTGAACATGTACTTGGTCATGTGGCTGTCACTCAAACTGACTAGCAGAAGCACATCGTTGTTACCTTACATGAGGCACACAAGCAATTCCTCAGCTTTCTGTACAGCCTTCTTTTTGTGCTGGGTTTAAATTCAACTGCTGATGTCATTATCAATGAGCTCGACACAAATACACACAAAAGGTTTAAATTATTTATTCGGCTTAACTGCTGTTACATACACTTGGTACTGTAAGAGTTCTAACTGCAGCAGTTATATTTGTTATGTTAATTAACATGGGGAAAAAACAGAGCTGTATGTTTACAGAGTCTCAATGAGGAAGGTCATGAGGAACAAGTTTGTAGTGCGAGCCGCAGGATGGACAGCGTTGAGGTTCTCCTTCATGCAGCCAGAACCACACGATGGCTGTGTTGTCCTCCTCACCTACAACACAGACACACATTTACATCCCGGAAACAGTTATCAGTGTGAGGAAATGTTATGAAGTCATATTTATAAAATTATACCGTTCTGATAACTAATAAATTTCACATGCTTTTAGAGAACAAACTAATAGTTGTGCATCTTATTTTAGAATGTGGAGCGTTTTTCTAACAGAGCCGATCCTCAGGACGCTTGTCCTGTTGTAAACAGCATGTTTGTATAGAGATGCTAAATAATAAACGAAACATTACTGAAATAAAATGGCTAGCAATCCGCTCACATCCACCTGACCTACAACACATACACACAGTTAATGCGCACGCGCACACACACCACCTGATCATAAAGATAATGTGATGAGCAAACTACAAACATACAGACACAGCCGACGATGCGCTTATTGTTGATAGAGGGGACGATGTGTGGGTCATCTTTGGAGCCAGTGTACTGCTTCGGCTTTAACACACTGTATGGGTCCTGAAAGCATCAAACACACAAATACACACAATTAACAGGTCATCAGTTACTCATAGTGTACAAACTGAGCTAGCGTTAACTATTCATACCGCGCCAGCCTTAAAGGACGTCAGAATCTTTTTCTCCAGCCCAGTGGCCTGCTGCTCATCAGTGGGAATGCCTGAAGGTCGGTCACACAACAAAGGTTAGAATAAAGACACTAACTGCACAGAAACAGCTTTATAAACATAGCTTCATTAAACCGCAGGATATTTTAGCTTCTGTTCCCTGAACTGTGTGTACAGTTTCTCCCACAAGGATTGCAGTAAAAAAAGATAATCATTAAATAGCAGTGTGAATATTCCCAGTGGTTAAAGGTTATCGATCAGAAGGTAACTCCAAACCCCAAGGACACAAGAGTAATAAGCGAAATGTTAATAATCTAACATTTACATCCCGGAAACAGTTACCGTGTGAGGAAACGTCATAAAGTTTATAGACGTTATAAAGTCATATTTACACAACGATACCGTTCAAGGTCACGTGTTTTTAGACAATAAACTGAATGAAAGCGTTCGATTAGACATAAGAACAGTTTAGTGAATGTGGAGCGTTTTTCTAACAGAGCTGATCCTCAGGACGCCATTACTCGTCCTTGGCCTGTTGTAAACAGCACGTTTATATAGAGACGCTAATTAACAAATACAACCCAACATCATTGAAATAAAACGGTTATTAATCTGCTCACCTCCGGCCGCCATCCCCCTGCTCACAACAGGAGCTGAAGACACACGGCACAGAGCCGAAGCTCGGACTGCAGCTCTCATTAACCTTGCAGCCATTTTCACTTCTGCTTCTACTCCAACTGCTCAGGACACACATTAATGACGTAAATAACGGGCGCATACAAGTGACGTCTTACTCATCTACAGGGAGGGTTAGATTTGTACACTAGATGTCGCCTTCGCTACAGCAGTTCATATGAACGAATGCGTCAATAGAGCCGCCATCTTGGTACAGGGGAACCCCCCACCCCCCACCCCCCACCCCCGCTTAATGCATCAGTGTCAATGTAGGCAAAGAAACAAAATCACCATAAATCGTCATTAATGCCATTTTGTAGGGTTTTTTTGGTTCGTTCCAGCGGTCAGACATGTATTTATCATTAAGTCCAGAGACAATTTAAGGTTTTGATATGAAGATAATTTACTTTTTCACAATATAATGCATAGTGCTAATAGGTGTAAGTTTATTACTTACATTCTTCCACTTGAGTAAACAATCACTACTTACCTTATAGCCTACTGTATGTAACACTGCTACAATGGGGTGTGTGTGTGTGTGTGTGTATGTGTGTGTATGTGTGTACACACACATATATACACACACACACACACACACACACACACACACATATATATATATATATATATATATATATATATATATATATATATATATATATATATATATATATACATACATACACTTATAGCCTACTGCATGCAACACTGCTACAATGGGGAAGTTATTTCATCACATGAGTTCTCTTACCACTGCTATGCTGATGATACACAACTTATCTTCTCTTTCCCACCCTCAGATGCCACAGCTTCTGACCGGATCTCAGCATGTCTCAGCAAACTGAACTGCTGTTCATCCCAGGTGATTCATCCCCAGGTCATGACCTTACTATATCCTTGCACAACGATCTGATCTCCCCTTCAGCCACAGCTCGCAACCTTGGGGTAACCATGGACAATCATCTGTCCTTTTCCTCTCATGTCCCTAATGTGACTCGCTCATGTCAGTTTCTTCTCTACAACATTAGAAGGATTCTGCCATTTTCCCCACACAGACTGCTCAGGTACTTGTTCAGTCTCTTGTCATTTCTAGACTGGATTACTGCACTGCACTGCTGGCAGGTCTACCTATGAACGCAATCCGTCCTCTGTAAATGATCCAAAATGCAGCTGCCCGGCTTGTTTTCAACCTGCCAAAGTTCTCCATACCCCCCTCCCCCCGCTGCGATCCCTCCAATGGCTTCCTGTAGCTGCACGCATCTGATTCAAAACACTGATGCTGGCCTACAAAGCCAAAAATGGACCAGCTCCCTCTTACCTCAAAGCCCTCATCACTCCTCGCACTGCACCCCGCAAGCTCCGATCTACCAGCACTGCTCGACTGGTTCCACCATCTCTCAGGGTAAGAGGGAAGTTTACTACAAGACTCTTCTCTGTTCTGGCACCAAGGTGGTGGAATGAACTTCCCCTAGAGGTCCGGACAGCTGAGTCACTGGCTATTTTCAAGCGGCGGTTGAAGACCTACTTATTCAGGAAACACTTCAACTAGCACTTCTTTCCTTATCTTTTGCATTTAAAAAAAACAAAACAAAAAAAAACCTTTGACACTTTTTCATTGTAACTTTGAACAAATGTTTTAAACTCATGGTATCTTAAGTATGTAACCTAGTGAACCAGCATTAATGTATTCCATGTTAGAGATTTAAGCACTTATGTACGTCGCTCTGGATAAGGGGTCTGTCACATGCTGTACATGTAAATGTAAATGTGTGACTATACATGTTCATGTAAACATGTAAATTGTATTGGTTTATTAAATATGATACACAAATTTGAGAGGAACATAATGTGAAAGTGATAGTTGTGGTGTCAAAAACCAGTCAATCTTTTCTTTATTCCTGTCCCGCAATACTTTTGCCACATTAAATAAGTATGTACTAAAGTTAAAAGAAAACAACAAAGTTTGACTTTGAGGCTGAACTTATGTATTACATTACCAAGCTAACTGGTGACATCCTTCTAGGACTGTCAGCTGAATTAACCATTTAAAACTAAGTGTTTAGTTTCATGTGACATTAAGCTAAAGTGATGGTTGTCTATGTCATCCTGAGTCTCAACAACATGATCACAAACACCAAATATGTCATATTATACTTATTTTTTAATTAACATAAAATAAAAAAATCCCAAACCTTTTCAGACAAAATGTCATTAAATATGTCCTTAAGTGAAGTAAGTTGATAAAAGAACATTCTGCTTGTGTTAAGTCCAGGACAATCTAATAAAATATGTTAGACAGATAAGGGAATCTTACAGAACATACATAAAGTTGGGTTTTTTCACCTTTAAGCAAAAAAAACATGGGGCAATTTTTAATGTCCTTATTAAGATCTTCGGAATCTACAAACATTGTCTGTTTCCCTAACTGTCACAAACTAATGGGTAACTAACATGGATCAGCTGCGGTCGTTAAGGACTAAAACCAACGGAACAAGAAATATAATTTCCTTACATTCGACACCATAAAACACATTCTCACTTGTGTAATGTAATCCCTTCTGTCTGGTTTTTAGATTTATTTCGTTTGAACAACCAAACGCAGCACAGAAGTCCAGCATGAATGAGTTTGAAGTACAAGACACCTGTACATTCATTAACAGAAGCAAAGCTATGTGCAAAAGTGCGAAAATATTGTCTTTGGTATTAAAACAACATTTTCACCAAATTAAAGCTCTTTATACCAAATGTGTATATATATATTTTACTTGGAGCTGTAGCTATACAGCTAATCTGGATAACAAATAAAGTATTTCCTCTAGTTAATCACCATGTACAATTTATTTTATTGATTAAATGTGTGTTTGTGTGTGTGTTACACAAAATAAACTCAAACACTGTACTTTAGCAGTTTATTGTAAATGTTTGTGATCAGAAATACAGTTTTCAAAGAAACCCAGTTGAACAGTAACCTGATGAACATATTAATTACACAACCACCAAACCATCAGACTATTAGAGGAAGAGAGTAAACATTTAATTGATATTTAAATGAGCTCCACATAATTAGCAGGAAACATCCCATAGTTCCCACCGGGTCCATAACCGTGCCACCAGCCTTCATCAGCCATCTCAACAACAGTGATAATGTCACCAGGGTCAAAGGTGAGCTCAGTGTCATCAGCTGCAGAAAGACAGACATTATGTTTTGCTTCTATAATGCTTTATATGTCTGCATTCTAATAACGTTAGATGAACTAAAATTAAATTACATGAAAATTATTTCAATGCTAGACAAACCTTAGATAAACATTAAACGAATGTTAGATGAACGTTAGATTTATGTTAGATAAACGTAGATGAATCTAGAACTGTAGATGGAAAGGTAGGAGGACATCAATGGTTACAAAATGGTGAAATAATGTATAATATATTAAATGTCATAAAAAATGTCTTTCAGTCCTTTCAGAATTTCTGCTCCATTTTATGTAATGTAATTAGTTTGGTTGACGAATTTTAATGACACTAAAATTGATCAGTGCCTATAGACGGTTCGTATAAAACAGACATTTATCCAAAGAAAATATAACTAAATATTTTTTATTATTAATAAAAATAGAATATTATTTTAATTTTAATGAGAATATTATTCTCATTATTGTACATCATGTTTGAGATTGTTTAATGATCTAAACACGTTTAATAACCCTAACAATAAACACCTAACAATATTTGTGAAAAAGAGAAATGTTTTTCTGTATTCAGGCAGAAACAACAGAGATATAATTATTTCACTGTACTATTGATGTGTGGTGCGACAGCAGCTCTCACCTGCCTGATAATCATACAGCGCTTTAGCGTGGAGATTCTGCTGCAGACCTGAAGACATTCTGTCACCTTCCACCTTACAAACATAAACACACACACACACACACACACACACACACACACACACACACACACACACACACACACACAATAACACAGCAGGATGTCAGGAAAAGCATCAAACTCCAGCTTCACCTCACCTCCTGTCTTGTTTGCGCTGATTTTACTGCACTTCTTCACCTGAATCCAGTATTAAACCTCTACATGGTGTCACACCACTGATGGCATGGGGCTGACAAGACATTGGAGTCTCGAGGTGTGTAAAAATGTGTGTGTGTGTGTGTGTGAATTTTCCTTTTCTCAGCAGTTAATCACAACAACAAAACAATACTACTAATACTAATGATGAGGATGATGATGATGATACTTGCCTCCTCATACATTCTGTGATGTGATGGAACTGTGTTTTCCTCCAGATGATTCTCTTCATTACAATCTAAATATTTCACAAACAGGAGGGAATTTGTAGCCAAGTGACATGAATATTATTTTCATGATGAATTTTCATTTTTATTAGTTTGACACTGGACATCAATCAATTAAATCAATCAAATAAATGACATCGATAGACTACAAAGAATATATATATATATATATATTTCAGCATTCAGGGCTGCTCACTGTCACCAACACAATAAACCTTTCTCCCCTGAACACAAACACGTTCAGCTTGAATCCGTTTGTATATGTAGCACAGCTCACTTGGCAGTGAATATAGAGACAACATGATGATAGTAGATGACAAATGTGTAAAAAATTACAAAGTCATCTGACTTAAATTCCAGATAAATTCCCCTCCACATTATTAGGAACAGGAGTCAGGAGTTATGGGTCAGGAGTTTCAGTTAAGGTTCACATCAAACATCAGAACAAAGAGGAATCTCTGATCTGTGTGCTTCTATCCATGGCTTGGTTGTTTATTGGAGGTTTAGTTGTAGTATTTCTTTAACTGCTGATCTCCTGAACCTTCACACATAACAGTTTCTAGGTTGTATTCAAAATTGTGGGAAAAACAAAAAACATTGAGTGAGAAACCATCCGGTGGGAAACATGAGAGAACAACAGTTAGAAGAATAATCTGATTGGCTGTCAGAAAGAATACAGTAACTCATATAAATACTCTTTACTGTGAGGAGGAGAAAAACATCTCCTCTATATTACACGTAATCTGATATTTCTTCAGTGCATGTTGAATCATATCAGCTTGAGAAAGGAGCAGCGTAAAGTCCAAGGCCACCACGTGTCTCTCAAAAACCTCTTGGAAAGCCACTGAAGTGAATATTAAATACACACTGTAATTGTTCTCAGTAATGTTCTCACACTATGCTGCTGTTATTAAAAGTGTTCTGTGCTCTTGCCTGGTTGAGAAGCAGAAGCTCTGTTAGTGAGGAAGTTTGTTTCTTTTTGAATGAAAAGGTCTCTGGGGTTAATGGCACGCTGAGAGATAACGGCTGCTGCATTCTGCACAAACACAGACACAATTATTCAGTATTTACTTTTGTATTAACCGCTCACACTTGCATTAAAACACACAAACACACACAAACACAAACACACACACACACACACACACACACACACACACACACACACACACACACATTAAATGTGTTTCATTCAACTTTCCATCACACACCGAACACTACATGTGTTTACTCACATTGGCTTCCTGAACAGATCTGGTGCTTCTTATTCCTTTCCACTGAGCAGCCTGAGGTTCTTGCTCCACCTGAATGAATCCATTTCACATGTTCAGATCTTAAGCACTCAGTCATTAACATTAACATACTGAGATCTTTACTGATTTTTTTTTTTTTACCAATTTCTGTTGATTTTGATTTTTAAGTTCCTGATTCTTCTGGTGCAATCTGAAAGAGTCAGAAAAGACCTTTTAGTTCTCTGGTGTGCTTGGTTTTAGTTTTACCAAATAAAAAACAACGGCACCACCGCGACTGTTGTTTTTTTATTTTGTAAAACTAAAACACACTGTTCTGTTTCTATCCTGATGGAATTAGAAACACATATATAATAATTCATCAACATCACAGAAAAGAAGAGAAAAGAATAGCAACAGAATATTACATCTAATCTAAACTCCAAGAGCATCAAAACCTGTATAAAGACACTTTTAAAGGCATTTTTCTTTAATTCTGACTGACTTAAAGTCAGGATTATTTTGAAGAGAGAACCAACAGCTGAGCTAAAAAGAGAAAAACAGCTGAGAGCTTCCTGGCCTTCTCAGTAGGAGCCCTGAGATCATGCCTGAAGATGGTCTGCAGATTGGTTCATTTGTTCATTATTTATTTTTTGTTTTTTTTTGTCTCAGTGTGACTCAGTGACAATAGAATAGAAGACAATAGAACACTTAGTAAATGATGTTGATAGAGTGTGACTTTCTGAGAGAGTCAGGCTAGCTCTAATTAGCTAATGAAAGCAAGTAAGAGGTCTGATTAATTTGATGATCTGATGAATGTGATCTGATTAATAAGGTGATCTCATTGGTGTGATAATATGATTAGTCACCTCTGTTGATCAATTTGTTTGGCTCTCTCCCTCTGCCATCGCTCTCTCTCTGCCACCCCTTTCTCCTCCTGTTCTTTTCTCTCTTTCTCCAATTTCTGTCGTTTCTCCTCTTCTTTCTTTTGCTCTTGCTGACGGTGAGTTTGTTCCTCTTTCTAGTGAAGAGATGCAGAGAAAGAGCTTATTTTATGTGGAACTGCTTTCAGTACGCTTACCTTAGAGTCTTTGGTTTGTTGCCTGAGCTCAATAAAGTCTATTAGCATTTTATTAACTGCATATTTTCAACAATACAACCATAATTTCAGTGCAATAAACATTTGAATGATTGATTAATGTGAGATGTAATTTAGATTTGTGTTAATTGAGCATTTTTTGAGTATTGTATGATCATTTGATTATTTTTGAACACTTCTGAGGATTATATTATACAGGCACTTAATGATATTTATTGAATGTGTAGTATTGAATAATATAGTATTGAATGTGTGTTATAAGTGCATGATTGTTAGATGAGAAATTCCCTCACCAAAATACTAACTTCCAGGTCACCGGGGGTTCCCTTCCAGTTTCCCTTCTGGGTGCATTAGCATTTAAGCGACATGAACACTAAGCACTGCACAAGTATCGTCAACATTGTTGTATACCAAGCCGTTTGTTTTGCCCTGCTTTCTCTTTGTCTTACTGTGCTTGACCATTGCCTTTTGTTCCTTGGCTTTATCATGCTATTTGCCTTACTGTACCTCTGCATGTTTTGTTTGTTCCACTGACTGCTATTTCACTTGTTCTTGTACTGCCCATACAGGTGATCACGAACTACAAGACAGCTTCACCTGCCTGTGATAGTGATGCCTCCCTCCCAGACGCGCTGAACTACGCTCAGTTCAAGGTGCAGAACAACGTGACGGCAAGGAAGACCATCCCTCCCCCCACCGACCAGGTACTCTGTCTATCCACAGCCGACGTGAGGAGACCTCTATGCAGAGTTAACCCATGGGAAGGCTGCTGGACCAGACAACATTCCTGGCAGGGTGCTCAGGAAATGTGCAGAACAGCTAGCGGATGTCTTTACTGACATCTTCAACATTTCCCTGAGCAACACCGCTGTTCCTACGTGCCTCAAGTCAACCACCATTGTTCCTGTCCCAAAGAAGTCTACAGTGTCCTGCCTCAATGACTATCTTCCTATCGCACTCACACCCATCATTATGAAGTGCTTCGAGAATGAGCTCATGAGGCACATCAAGACCCAGTTACCCCCCTCACTGGACCCCCTACAGTTCGCGTATCGTCCAAACTGCTCCACAGGCGATGCCATTGCCACGTCCCTCCATTTAGCCCTCACCCACCTGGACAATAAAGACACTTATGTATGAATGCTGTACATAGACTTTAGTTCAGCATTCAACACAATCATCCCTCAGCACCTGATTGGGAAGCTGAGCTGCTGGGACTAAACACCTCCCTCTGCAACTGGATCCTGGACTTCCTGATGGAGAACCCAGTCCGAATCAGGAACAGCATCTCCAGCACCACCACACTGAACACTAGGGACCCTCAAGGCTGCAGTCCACTGCTGTTCACTCTGCTGACTCACGACTGTGCAGCAATGCACTGATCGAATCATATTATCAAGTTCACAGATGACACAACTGTCAAAACAAAGAGATGGTTGTTGACTTTAGGAGAGCACAGAGCGACCGCTCTCTGCTGAACATCGACGGATCATCTGTAGAGATCGTCAAGTGCACCAAATTTCTTGGTGTTCATCTGGTAGAGAACTTCTCCTGGTCACTCAACACCAGCTCCATCACCAAGAAAGCCCAGCAGCGTCTCTACTTCATACGAAGGCTGAGAAAGGCACATCTCCTTCCCCCCAGCCTGACCATGTTCTACAGAGGGACCATTGAGAGCATTCTGAGCAGCTGCATCACTGTCTGGTTTGGGAACTGTACCATCTCTGATCACAAGACCCTGCAGTAGATAGTGAGGACAACTGAAAGGTCATTGGGTTAGGGTTAGCCTAGGGTTAACCCTCTCTTCCCTCTATCATGGACATTTACACTACACGCTGCATCCGAGAAGCCAACAGCGTTGTGGACCACACACCCCTCACACACACTCTTCACCCCACACACCCCTCACATACACTCTTCACCCCACACACCCCTCACACACACTCTACACCCCTCACACACACCCCTCACACACACTCTACACCCCTCACACACACTCTTCACCCCACACACCCCTCACACACACTCTTCACCCCACACACCCCTCACACACACTCTTCACCCCACACACACACTCTTCACCCTCCTGCCGTCTGGAAAAAGGTACCGAAGCATTCAGGCCTCACCACCAGACTGTGTAACAGTTTCTTCCCACAAGCCATCAGACTCCTTAATAACTGAACTGTACTGAGCACAACACACACACACACACACACACACACACACACACACACACACACACACACACACACACAATCACCTGTATGGTCTGCACAGACCTACACCAAATACACACTTCTAATATACATCTATCACCTTGTTTACATGCTGCTTACATTCATCAGACTGTTTACATGCTGTTTTGCACACTGTTTACTTTTTTGCTCTTTGTACACTCTGTCTAACATTTCAGTCATTTTGCACATACTGAACAATATTTCAGTTGTTGCTGTTTTTTTGCACAATATTATACACTATCTCAGGGACCTGCTGCTAAGAAACTGTGTTCATTTGAGTATTACTGCACGCAATATTGTGTGAACTTACAATATTTACATACAGTATTGACACTGGTCGGTCAGCGCTGTGTTTTGTGTACAGTGATGCCTCGAGATACGAGTTTAATTCATTCCGTGACCTTGCTCACATCTCAAATTGCTCGTATCTCAAAACCGCACCAATCCGGTTATGACATCCATATTACCCATCCATCCATGGGTCGCGGGGGCAGCAGTCTAAGCAGGGACACCCAGACTCCCCTCTCCCCAGACACTTCCTCCAGCTCTTCCGGGGGAATACCAAGGCGTTCCCAGGCCAGCCGAGAGACATAGTCCCTCCAGTGTGTCCTAGGTCTTCCCCGGGGCCTCCTCCCGGTTGGACATGCCCGGAACACCCTCCCAGGGAGGCGTCCAGCAGGCATCCGGAACCGATGCCCGAGCCACCTCAGCTGACCCCTCTCGATGTGGAGGAGCAGCAGCTCTACTCTGAGCTCCTCCCGAGTGACTGAGCTCCTCACCCTATCTCTAAGGGAGCGCTCAGCCACCCTGCGGAGGAAACTCATTTCGGCCGCCTGTATCCGGGATCTTGTCCCGGATACAGGCGGGTGACACCTTTGTCACAAAGGTGACAAAGGGCAGCCCTGTCGGAGTCCAACATGCACTGGGAACAAGTCTGACTTACTTCCGGCAATGCGAACCAAACTCCTGCTCCGGTCATATAGGGACCGGACTGCCCTTAGCAGAGGGCCACGGACCCCATACTCCCAGAGCACCCCCCACAGGTCACCACGAGGGACACAGTCGAATGCCTTCTCCAGATCCACAAAACACATGTGGACTGGTTGGGCAAACTCCATATTACCCGACAATTTAAATTCCCATTCATAGAGCCGCTCTAGCGCTTCGCTGCTGCCGCGATCTAAACTCCCTCCTCCAACCCCGACTCCACCGAGTCGGAACCCGTGCTCACTGTATCAGTTTACGTCATAAATCTCCACATATTTTTCTCTCTCTCTCTCTCTCTCTCTCTCTCTCTCTCTCTCTCTAATTATTTAATTATCTATTTATCCATTCATTCATTTATTGCGTTTCAAAAATGCGTAAGCGAGCGTATCTAATACTAAGCATGATTAGTGGTTCTGTTATACGGGGGGTTTATTCTCTCGCTGCTCCCCGTGCTCTGACCACGCATTCGCACGGACGGGCGCGTGGATTTTTGTCCAGAACAGAACCAGACCTCCAACACTAACTGTATGCATATCATCTAATAAATTCTCTTTTGACAAAGTGGTCCTGACTGAACTGAAATTCTCTTAACTAAACTTAATTGCTACAATTTCTGTTTTCTTTACATTAATTTTGCTTAATTTTCTCCATCACTTTTCTCTTCACTTGTTTCTGCCTTTGGTCATTTTAATAAAAACCTGTCGGCATATGGGATGCGATTTACTCAGCGCCTTTGCGACTCTCCATAAGAAACGAATGACTTCCGTTTTATCGACCATCGTTTGTCGTGTGCAGTGGAAAGGTGGCTTTAACCGACACGGGAAGCTGAGGCGGGGAAACAGAGCACACGTGGTTGTTGGGGATCTTTGTTTTGGCGGTGGCTCGGATGCTCGTATCTCAAAAATTTGCTCATATATCAAGACAAAAATTTGGTCGAATCACAGCTCGTATCTCAAAAAATTCGTATGTAAATGCACTCGTATCTCGAGGCATCACTGTACTGTCTTTTGTGTATTGTCTTTTTTGTATTTTGCGTATTGTCCTGTAACCTTTTGTCCTGCACTGTCTTGTCTGTCTTGTCCTGCACTGTTTGCACCAGGTTGCACAGTTGCACTTTATGTGGCTAAGACTACTTACTAAGTCCTAACTAAGTCCTAGCCCTGTCTTTGTTTTATGGAACTCCCTGATCCTGGAGAAACATTGTCTCATGTCACTGTGTACTGTAACAGATATATATGGTTGTAATGACAATAAAAGCTTCTTGACTTGACTCTTACCTCCAATTGAGCCCAGAAAATTTCCCTGTCAGTTCCATTAATTTCCTCTAAAGCACTGGTTTTAAAATACTTTGAACCCTGCACACACACACACACACACACACACACACACACACACACACACACACACACACACACACACACACACACATGCACAAACTTAATGTGTTTCATTCTACTTTCCATCACAGACCTAACACTACATGTGTTTACTCACATTGGCTTCCTGAACAGATCTGGAGCTTCTTATTCCTTTCCACTGAGCAGCCTGAAGTTCTTGCTCCACCTGAATGAATCCATTTCACATGTTCAGATCTTAAGCACTCAGTCATTAACATTAACATTAAGACACTGAGATCTTTACTGATTTTCTGAGATTTGTTTCTTTACCGGTTCCTGGTGCTGATGATTATGAACTTGGCTTTCCTGTCTCTTCTCAAACAGTCTGTAAGAGACAAGAGGAACGAAACCTTCACTACAGAGAAAACAAACACTAAACACAAACAACCACATTTAATTTCATACATTTCTATTTGTAACAACCTTACCCGCAGTCCCCCTCCAGCCCACCAGTGGGAACCCCCTCCTGAATACTACGACTTCCTGGTCACTGCTATATAAGCACCCTCTCACCATTAATGCGTCTCAAAGTATTGTTTTTGACTTCTGTCCTGTTTTATGGATTTGTTTTGCTGCTGTTTTTTCACTTTACTACTTTCCCTGCCATAACTGTGTTTAACTGTCCATTCTTTAATAAATCTGCATATTAATTCATCACATTCTGCCTTTGTGCAACACTTTTTCACTCTGGTTGTAATTAATCATGTAGTTTCTCTATTTGTGTTACGTTGAAATGCAGAACTGCATCTGTGACCAGAGAAATGTTTCATCTTCATGGCTCTCAAGTTTTGAAGACAGACAAGCGTGACATCTCAAACAAAAAAACAACAACGTGGAGTTGTGTTTGGTAAGGATCACAAAGTATTTGTTTAACCTTCCTATTTTCCCTGGGTCTTTTTGACCCAACTGGAACATTTTAATGTGTCATAACTTGGGTTTTCTTCCACATATTTGCCTAAAATTTACCAGAATTGTAAATTATGAACTTTGCAAGTAAAATTAATTTTGTCTATTTTCGTTGATCTATGTGTTCAGAACAATATATACTTTGTGTTTTGGATCTGCTTGGGTCATTTTGACCCGGCCACATTTAGTGGGGCAATAGGTCACACTTTTAGGCCACTAACACACGCAACCAAAACACACACTCGCACCCCACACGCACACACACACACACACACACACACACACACACACACACACACACACACACACACACACACACACACAAATTGGGCATTGCATTTCATTAGGCCTGCAGAAAAAAAAAAGCCAAACATTTGTAAATATTTCAACTTTTGATATGCCTTAGCCTGGCAGAGGGCAGAATATGATCTACCGAAATGATGCTACACACACACACACACACACAGTCAAACACTGTTCAAAACATTGGGAATTGCAATTCAGTTGGCCTCCATACAAAACAAAAGCTACACATTTGTAAACATTTCACACACACACACACACACACACACACACACACACACACACACACACACACACACACACACACACGCACACACGTGCGCTCGCACACACACAAGCACCGAGCATAGCAATTCATTAGGCCTCCAGAAAAAACAAAAACAATCTTTAGTAAATATTTCAAACTTGTTAGATGCATTTGTCCAGCTGGGGACAATATCTTCTCTTCTTCATCTTATAAGCTTTACATTTATGGCATTTAGCAGACCCCCTTATCCAGAGTGACTTACAACTGACGGTTAAGGGCCTTGCTCAGGGGCCCAGCAGTGGCAGCTGTGTGGACCTGGGGTTCGAACCCATGACCTTCCAAACAGTAGCCACACACACACATGCACGCGTGTTGTGCTTTCATATTCAAATCATATTTGTTTTTTGTTTAGTTGCATCAGTCAGCTTTGGCCTGGAGATATACAGAGTAATGTTTGACATTTATCAGTCAGCGGTTATCCAAAATAATATTTAATAATTTCTGCTTATTTTACTCAAAAACATGGCAAAATTTCATAATAAAATCAATTTATCGTTCATAAATTAAGTATAATTAAAAAAAAAACATGAGATAAACGAAGTTTTATTCACATGAAATTATGGCATGTTTTTGAGTGTGTGTGTGTGTGTGTGTGTGTGTGTGTTTGTGTGTATAGTCTGTTGTTGGTTGACATCAGGGGGGCAAAATAGATATTACAAGTGTCAACAGACAAGGTCAAGTTGATTCGGTGCTCTTAATTTGTATAGGAGGACAATTGGAGGGTTAATTTCCATTTATTTATTTGTGTGTATGTGTGTGTTTGTGTGTGTGTGTGAGAGAGAGAGGGGGAGAGAGCCCAGACATTTTTAGGGACATGATTGAGGACAATGTCCCGTCCAGAGACCAGTTTCGTGTTAAGGTTTTGTTCCAACCCACCATTGAAAATAACCTCTCTAATGAATATGTTTTTTTTTCCTATTGGTTGTTGTGTTAAATCTTACCCAGATACAATAGTGCTATTTTCTGATTGGCTGTTGTGTAGCCTCTTGTTTTGATTGGCTGATAAGTGTCAGGCTCGAATAACTGAGACGCGCTTGGTTCCTGCCCGTTTCCATAGAGACAGCGGTGCGGACTGATACGTTTTGAGCGCTGCGGCTTATTAAATATGTGATAGTCAGTTTTTCTGTGTGAGAAATACGATGTGTGGTGTGAGAGCGTGAGAAAAGCCCCACATGAGGGACGTCACGTTAATGCGCACCTGTATCTTGTTTCTAGACTAAATTAGCTTAGCAATGCTAATTATAATCATGTGTGATGATCTGATTAGTCACCTCAGCTGATTGATTTGTTTGGCTCTCTCTCTCTGCCGTCGCTCTCTCTCAACTGTCTCTCTCTCCTCCTGTTCTTTTCTCTCTTTCTCCAATCTCTGTCGTTCCTCCTCTGCTTTCATTCGTTCCTGCTGCCTGCGAGCTTGTTCTTCTTTCTAGTTTAGAGAAAAGTGAGTTAAATCCAATCACACCATCCTGTGCTTCTGTTCTGCGAGTCAATTGATCAAAGATCTGTTACATACACAGATACATACATCAAATTAATATGTAATAATAAAAAAAAGTAAATAGAATATTTTATCAGAATGTGCAAAAAACAAGTATACCTAAAATATCTGGTTGTGTGTGTAGTCACAGTAACAGTACAAAGTGCAGAGTCTATATGTAGGAGTGAGCAGGGACACGCTCAGCTAAGTGAACTCCCGCCATAGGGTTCGTGGTCCTGGGTTTAACGTTCTCTTTACAGCACTGAGAGTCACTGAGCCACGTTATATATCCTCACTTCAGAACCTTTTCAGGATCACTTGGCAAACCCTAAATTTTCTTTGAGGCTTAGATGCTACACTGGTTCACAAGGACAAATGCACGCTCTTCTGTATTTCACTGTGTATTTAATGCAACACTTCACTTTGTGAGTTTGTGCCATTGTTCCACAATCCTCAACTGCTCAGATTTAGAAATGAGATAAAAGATGTCACTCTGGATAAGGGCATCTGCCAAATGTCAGAAATGTAAATGAAGTGATGATTGACTAAGAGCTAGACAGTGATGACTGCATGTGGAGTGTTGGATAAACTGTAAAATATGTGCATTATTTGTGCATTAGACATTTCTCTCACCTCCATCTGGGCCCAGAAGGTTTCCCTGTCAGCTTCCTTAATTTCTTGTAACATGTGGGTTTTGCAGTACACTGAACCCTGCACACACACACACACACACACACACACACACCCATGTCATTGTGCAATCTTTTATAAACATGATTTTCATGGTCTAAACAAGTGTCTCACCACAGGATGTGAAGCTGCAGTGTTAAATCGATTTGTTTCAGTGTGTAAACTGTAATTCACTCCTACAGCCTGAGAGACTTTATTCATGATGAGTTCAGGCTCAACATCGTCTTCTGAATGTGCATTTATCGTCACATGAGCTCCCTGAAATCACACAAATTCACACATTTGCGTCAGTAATGTTGACTGTTCATGAAACTCTCCCAGGTTCCACCCATAAACACTCCCCACTCTCATTACACAGGTATGTGTAGCTTAGTAACAGCATGCATTAAGAAGAGACCTCAAGACACATCAAATCTGCTTCTCTTTGCCCCACTCATAGACAATCTGCTGTACACCCTGTAAATGCAACCAGAAATTTTCATCTGTACTCTTCTACAGCTGTATTCGGCCTCGTCCCGTTTTAATTTGGTTGATCTCAAAGTTTCCCTATCATTGTCTCCTCTGTCTTGATCATAAAAGATCCTTCATGTTAATGTCTGTAACGATGATAAGACAACACTTACTATTAAAATGAAGGATGCATTGATACTGACAGTTATCAGGTATTGGCCCAATACCCTGCTTATTTACTCGCCCCGATATCAATTCTTATATGAGGTGATATGCGAAATAAAGATAATGTTCATTGACACACTGACAAGCGATCTGGACATATTATATATTTGATCAAAGAAAAGCACTGACGCAGACTACAAGCTGTACTACATCTTTATGCACTAATGTAAGTAACCTGACAAAATAATATAATAAACTGAAAGTACAAGGAGTTCATTACTAGCAGCTACAGGAGAAAAATGTCTACAGATGACACATTATGACTGAAACTACCATCTGTTGCCCAACGTGTTCTTCTTGATCAGCTGCTATAATTCGTTGACAAGCAGGAATTCATTCAATGAATACAAAAATGTACTTATAGTAGTATATAAATGCATTTCTGAAGTGAAACAAATACCTCCTCTTATTCAATGTAAAAATGATCCATGCAAGCAAACACATTTTATTTAAAATCAACTTGCTAACAATATAAAGAATGAGTCTAATAACCCAAGTGCACGAAAGTGCATCACTGCTACTATATAAAAAAGAAAAAGAAAATGCCACACCTGCACGTCACATCCAGTCCACAGTCACTTTAAATTTATATACAGTACACTTTGAATGCTCCAAATAGGCTTCTTCTCTTAATCAATAGAAATTAAACAGTTAATATCTCTCAGAGCTAAAAGAAGTTAATGTACCAACTCACACCGGTGTACAATGAGTTCTACTGTGAGCTTTTCTTTTCTTTTAAAATATCTGAATATTCCAAATGTTCTGCAAAATACTTGTAAAATAAATTTACTGATTTACAGTAGATAAATCACACACACACACACACACACACACACACACACACACACACACACACACACACACCATGTGATCATCGTCTCCATATTATTAAATGTTAAACTTACCCTTAAAAAACTGGCCATGGTGTATAAGTGATTAGAGCACACGCCTCTTCTCACACCTGTCACTCCTTCACCAGTCTAATCACACACACACACACACACACACACACACACACACACACACACACACACACACACACACAGATCATTAATTTCTTGCTATCTAAGGCAAACAGCAATTGAAAGCCCTTTATATATACTTTAGCTCTTTACTGTCTCTAATTAACACCATTTATCTGTGTTAACTCACCCAATTAATGAGAATGAATTTTGTCACCCCAGAGTTCGGATCAGTCACTCTGCAGAATGCATACATCACTTTACCTGCATTGAGCTCCTGTACCATCTCAAACAAACCTCCACCTGAGCACAGTAAGGAACACAATGACCCCAAACCACCACCTCAACACAGGGGGAAATGTGTTAAAACCACACACACACACACACACACACACACACACACACACACACACACACACACCTCCTTTTGCTGCTACTTGGATGTCATAGCTATTTCCTTCGTATGTGAATAACACCCTGAAAAAAGAGAGAGGTCATTTAAAAGAAAAGTCTAAAAAAAAAGTAAAAAAAAAAAAAAAAGGTTTTCACACTTTGTCCTTTGTAACGCAGTGTGTTAGTGTGTTATAGTGTGTGTTATGTTGTGGTAGTCTGTGTTATTGTGTGGTAAATCAGCTGTGTGTACAACTTGTGCTAAGTGTAATGTGCATCTTACCAGTTAGTGCCAGTTTTACCGTCCAAAACTTCTGTATAAGCATCTGAGAGAGCGGTGCCATGTTTACTCAGATTCACTGCCATCATCGAAAAAGTCTTACTCTAAAAACATATCACAGATATGAACATAATTAACATCGCTGTGTTAAAATGTAATGCACACACACACACACACTAAAGCCATACCTCTGTTCAAAATCATGCTAAACCAGTTTGGGAACATTTAGAGCAGCACAGGAACAACCCAAATCTCTCTCTCTCTCTCTCTCTCTCTCTCTCTCTCTCTCTCTCTCTCTCTCTCTCTCTCTCTATCTCTCACACTGTCTCTCTCTCTCTCTCTCTCTCTCTCTCTCTCTCTCTCACACACACACACACACACTGTCTCTCTCTCTCTCTCTCTCTCTCTCTCTCTCACTCACACTGTCTCTCTCTCTCTCACTCACACTGTCTCTCTCTCTCTCTCTCTCTCTCTCTCTCTCTCTCTCTCACACTGTCTCTCTCTCTTTCTTTCTGACACACACACACAAGTAGTGTGTAGTGAAGTGTGTGTGTGATTAAATCATTAATTTTTTATTTTATTTTCTGTTTCTATACTTCTGTGTAAAACCTTATTATTCAGCAAATCAGGATATTTTGTGTCTGACTTTTATTCTTAAGACTGTATTTTATTTTACTTAATGCATTAAGGCACATGTATTTTATTACATTATGAATAATTACATAATTTCATGTTTTTTCTAAATATATGCATTTTGCATAGTGTTATTTTATTGTTTTCTCTTTTATTTATGTTACTGGGTATTACTGAGGAATATCATATTAGCTTTCATTGTTATAAGGATGAATGTGTAAAGGACATTAGACAGTAGAGCCTACTTACCTCTAACAGAAATCCTTGTACTACTATCACATTCAGCCAGAATAAGCTTTCTGATTCTAGTTTCTGAGTAACTTTGGATGTTTTTTCTATTTCATTATGTGAGTGATTATTGATTCTAGTCTTTCCCTGGAAGCTCATGTAGGTAATATCACTAGAGCACTTTATGTTGATTATAAAATATTAATTTACCTATAAAACACTGAATGGTCTCATGTCAAAGTACCTGAGGGCAATTTTGTTCTGGAGGGTTTATAAGCCCCCTGGAGTGTTTTGGAGAACTGCAATGATTAGATGCATTTGGCTCTCTTGGCTCCACACTCTCACACATTTACTAAAGTTTAGTGATGCTGGAGGTTTGTCCCAGGAAGCCCTCAGGTCTATGTCACCTCCTTTTAGTTATGCTAGCTTATGTCATAGCCAGTCTCACCCTGCTTGCACTCTGCACACAATTTACATGATCATAAAAATACTACTCTCTCTCTCTCTCTCTCTCTCTCTCTCGTCCACAGTGTTCTTCTTTCACAACCCGACTTGACTTGAAGGAAATCAGTAATCAACATGCATTTCCACTTACAATATGTACATTAAATAAATATTAAACTGCACAGTCTGTGGTGCCACTTGACAGCTTGAGTGCTCTGATACATAACGTCCAATAGGTTCACAACTGTTGTCCTGCACAAGGAGGAATCCATGGATCACTGCACCAGATTATGGTCTGACAATAGCTAATTTTGTAGATCTCTGAGGTCATTTTTCAGGGAAGTGCTCCTCCTGTTCTTTAGCAGATACTGGTCATGATGCTGGGTTGTTGCCCTTCTACTTATACTTGTTGACCTTAAACATGCTTAAGCATGTTTGCCTCACAGGCCACCTCAGGGCCACAGACTCTATCACCTCAGTACTCTGAGCACTGAGCAGAGTAGATGCTCATAATTCAGCTGGTCCTGATGGCATATCTGGACATGGGATCAAGGCCTGTGCTGGCCAACTGGCACAAGACTTCACTGACATTTTCAACCTGTCACTGGCCCAGGCCACTGTTGCCACCTGTCTGAAGACTACAACCATCATACCAGTGCCCAAGCATACAACTGCAGAGTGTCTGAATGATATATGCCCGGTGACACTGACCCCCATTCTTATGAAGTGCTTTGAGAAACTGGTTCTAAGAAATCTCTCAGAAAGCCTTCAACTTGCACTGGATAACCAGTTCGGTAACCGTTCGAAGACATCAATGGAGAACAATATTTCTACTACTCTTCATCTAGCTCTCACTCACCTGGACAATAACAATTCATACATTAGGATGTTGTTTATTGATTTCAGATCTGCATTTAACATAGTCTTCCCCACTAAACTGATCACTAAGCTCAGAGACCTAGGTATCTCATCCTTGAACCGCCACCTTAAGTGGTGGAGGGGTTTGTGTGCCTGAATGATCCTAGAAGCTATGTTGTCTGGGGCTTTCTGCCCCTGGTAGGGTCTCCCAAGCAAACAGGTCCTGGCTGACAGGCCAGACAAAGAGTGGTTCAAAACCCCTTATGAAGAAGAACAAAACAAGGTAGGTGACGTCGCCCAATATGGCATAACCGGGGCCCCACCCTGGAGCCAGGCCCGGGGTTTGCATGCGAGCGCCTGGTGGCTGGGTCTTACCCCATGGGGCCCGGCCGGGGCGACATGGGGCCGATCTCCTGTGGGCCCACCACCTGCAGGACGAACCGTAAGGGGCTGGTACAATGTGGATTGGGTGGCAGTTGAATTTGGGGGCCTCGGCGACCCAATCCCCGTACACGGAATCTGGCTCTAGGGACATGGAATGTCACCTCGCTGGGGGGAAAGGAGCCTGAGCTGGTGCGGGAGTTTGAGAGATACCGACTAGAGATAGTTTGGCTCGCCTCCACGCACAGCTTGAGCTCTGGAACCCAACTCCTTGAGAGAGGCTGGACTCTCTACTACACTGGAGTTGCCCAAGGTGAGAGGCAGCGGGCTGGTGTGGGCTTGCTCATAGCCCCCCAGCCCAGAAGCCATGTGTTGGGGTTCACCCCGGTGAACGATAGGGTTGTTTCACTGTGCCTTCAGGTCGGGGATAGGTCTCTCACTGTTATTTGTGCTTATGGGCCAAATGGCAGTGTAGAGTACCCGGTCTTCTTGGCATCTCTGGGAGGCGTGCTGGAAAGGCGTGCCCAGTTGTTCTACTGGGGGACTTCAATGCTCACGTGGGCAGCAACAGTGACGTGATTGGGAGGAACGCCCCCCCGACCTTAACCCGAGTGGTGTTCTGTTATTGGACTTCTGCGCTAGTCATAGTTGTCCTTAATGAACACCATGTTCAAGCATAAGGATGTCCATCAGTACACATGGCACCAGGACACCCTAGGTCGGAGGTCAATGATCGACTTTGTGGTCGTTTCATCTGACCTCCGGCTGTATGTCTTGGACACTTGGGTAAAGAGAGGGGCGGAGCTGTCAACTGATCACCACCTGGTGGTGAGTTGGATCCGATGGCAGGGGAGGAATTTGGACATACTTGGCAGACCCAAATGTACTGTGAGGGTCTGCTGGGAACATTTGGCAGAGTCTCCGGTCAGAGAGATCTTCAACTCCCACCTCCGGCAGAGCTTCAACCAGATCCTAAGGGAGTCCGAGTGGACCATGTTCTCCACCTCCATTGTCGACGCGGCTGCTAGGAGCTGTGGCCGTAAGGTCTCCAGTGCCTGTCATGGTGGCAATCCCCGAACCTGGTGGTGGACCCCGGAAGTAAAGCTGAAGAAGGAGTCCGGGGAACTCCGGAGGCAGCTGATAGGTACCGGAGGGCCAAGCGAGCTTCAGCCCGGTTGGTTACAGAGGCAAAAACTCTGGGAGGAGTTCGGTGAGGCCATGGAGAAGGACTATCGGTTGGCCTCAAAGAAATTCTGGCAAACCTTCCGGCACCACAGGAGAGGTAAGCAGTGCCCTGCGCACACTGTTTACAGTGGGAGTGGGAATCTGCTGACTTCGACTGGGGACATCCTTGGACGGTGGAATGAGTACTTTGAGGTTCTCCTCAACCCCACCGACATGTCTTCCACTGAGGAAGCAGAGGCCGAGGGCTCAGTTGGGGACTCGTTGATCCCCAAGCTGATGTCACTAAGGTAGTTGAGAAGCTCCTCAGTGGCAAGGCACCGGGGGTGGATGAGATCCGCCCTGAGTACCTTAAGTCTCTGGATGTTGTGGGGCTGTCTTGGTTGACACACCTCTGCAACATCGTGTGGCGATTGGGGACAGTGACTCTGGACTGGCAGACTGGGGTGGTGGTCCTTCTGTTTAAGAAGGGGGACTAGAGGGTGTGTTCCAACTACAGGGGATCACACTCCTCAGCCTCTCTGGAAAAGTCTATGCCAGGGTACTGGAGAGGAGAATTCGGCCGATAGTCGAATCTCAGATTCAGGAGGAACAATGCGGGTTTCTTCCTGGTTGTGGAACACTGGACCATCTCTATACCTTCACCAGGTTGCTGGAGGGTTCATAGGAGTTTGCCCAACCAGTCCACATGTGCTTTGTGGATCTGGAGAAGGCATTTGACTTGCCCCTTCAGGTTGGTGGAGAGCTCCTGCCTCAAGTGGAGGAGTTTAAGTATCTAGGGGTCTTGTTCACGAGTGAGGGAAGGATGGAGCGGGAGATCGACAGACAGTTCGGTGTATCTTCTACAGTGATGCGGTCGATATACCGGTCTGTTGTGGTGAAGAAAGAGCTGAGCCGCAAGGCAAAGCTCTCTATTTACCAGTCGATCTACGAGCTTTAGGTCATGACCGAAAGGACATGATCCTGGATACAGGCGGCCGAAATGAGTTTCCTCTGCAGGGTGGCTGGGCGCTCCCTTAGAGATAGGGTGTGAAGCTCGGTCACTCAGGAGGAGCTCAGAGTAGAGCTGCTGCTCCTCCACATCGAGAGAAACCAGCTGAGGTGGCTCGGGCATTTGTTCTGGATGCCTCCCTGGGCAGGTGTTCCGGGCATGTCCAACCGGGAGGAGGCCCCGGGGAAGACCTAGGACACACTGGAGGGACTATGTCTCTCGGCTGGCCTGGGAACACCTCGGTATTCCCCGGAAGGGCTGGAGGAAGTGTCTGGGGAATCCATCTGTTTATGTGCAGATGGATTATGGACTTCCTAACTAATTGACCACAGTCTGTTAGGTTGGGTAATCACATGTCCTTAACCTTCATCTTGAACACCAGTTCCCAACAAGGTTCCGTTCTGAGCCCACTGCTCTACTCCCTGTTCACCAATGACTGCGTTCCTCTGCATAACTCCATCTTCATAAAGTGTTCGGATGATACCTCTGTGGTCGTCAGATCAACGACAACGAAGAATCAGCATACAGGGAGGGGATCCAAATCCTGTCAACATTGTGTTCTGTTAACAATCTCTCCCTCAATGCCACAAAGATGATAGAGCTCCTTATAGGCACCTGGAAAACTAATTGCAGAATACACTCACCTATCTACATCAACTGGAATGAAGTAGAGCATGTCTTCTGCTTTTGTGACAGAGTGACTGTCCCTATGCCCGTTGATCCGTGCAGCACACACACACACACACACGCACACACACACCCACACCCACACACATATTAGCTTTGTCTTGCGTTCAATGTTCATGTTTTGTCCTGTGGTGTGTCTATACTTACCTGTTATAAGTGTCTGTCGGCTTCTGTGTTGCTGGTCTTCCGCGTTGCTTCTCCATCATCGGCCGTTCGAACCCGAGTGCTACCAGCAGCCTGGATAAATAGAGCCGAGGCCGCTGTGAGTGGGCGTGTCGGCGTGAAGCAGCCGGAAGCCGGCTCGTCCATTGTCCTGTTTGTTACAGGGGGAATAATTAAATTAAATATTATTACTCTGTGTTTATTATTTTTGTTTATCTTTATTATTTGTTATTTTGATCATATTTTGGTTTCTCGAAATATTTCGTTGATTATATGTTTATATATATAATGGTGTTGTGTGGTTTAAATGTACATACTTACCTGTTTACTAACCTCTGGTGATAATGTTGGTCTTACCCAAAAGGGGCGGGGCTTGGCCTATAAGAAGGTGCCCCAGAGAATGATCTGGGTCAGTTTACCTGGCTAGCGAGTGTGCAATTGTGGTGCCGTGAGCAAATTTTTGGTTTATTGTCTTGAAGTAGTGGACTTATATCTATATTTATATATTTCTTTTTTTCCCCTTTTGTTTTTCACAGTTTCGCTCCTTTATTACTTTTTTGTATATAGTGTTGGGTTGGTATTCACCTCTTGGGCACTGTAAAATAAACAGCACTTTTACACTTACATCTTTGCGAGTATTGCCAACATTTTTGTTTTTTTGGGAAACCCAGTAAAGCCTGACAGCGGGTCTGAGAAGACCTGTTGTCTGACAGCTTTCACATTTTGGAGAATATGTTTTGGCATCATACAAGTTCTACTCTAGTTAGGGAAGCACAGCAGTGTCTTTACTTCCTGAAAAGACTCAAAAAATTAATCAATTTCACCAAGAGATCCTGACCAACTTTTACCTCTGCATCATAGAGAGCATCCTGACAAACTCAGTGACCACGTGGTACAGCAATTCCATGGTGCATGAAAAGAAATCACTGCATAAGGGGTTAAACACAGCCCAATGCATCACTGGCACACAACTTCCTAGTTCCATGTTCATTATCTGTATATACACTGTAGATTGCTTCATTACTCTTGTACATACAATGTACATAACGCTTACATTTGCACAATATATAATTATAAATCTTTAGACATAATGGGCAACTGGCACATATTTCTATTTTGCACATGCTGTACTTATTGTTGTACATATACTGACATATTCATCTACACGTGTTCATTTTCCCTATTTAGATGACTGCATTTTGTACCTGTACTATGCAATGACAATAAAGTTGTTATATCTATCTGTGCCATCCTAGAGGAGTTAGGTTGATGAGGTTCTGCCTCATGCTACAAGTAGTGACAAGGACCCTAACCCTAATCCTAACCCTAACCCTAATACTAACCCTAATCCTAACCCAAAACTAGAGACAAATAAACCAGGAAGGATATGGAGATAGCAATAGTCTGTGGCCACCACCTGGAGAACCATTCCCTGTTGTTTTGCTGTTGCTATCCTGCATCCAGTCACTTTACACCACAACAAAAGAAACTGATCCACAGTCACTTATAGACTGAATAGTCTGATATCCCTAATATTTAACTTACTTTGGGTTATTCTTTCTCACAGACTTTCTTCTGTCACAATCTGTCACTCCGGAACAGATGCAAAACATGATTTGCTTGCTAAATGACTTTAATTAAATATATTATTAAGATGTGAATTTCTTTAATTTGTGGTGAGACTTGCTCATTTATCTAAAATGGTCGATGGCTGACAGTTTATTTATTTTGTTTGTAAATTGTTGTGATCATTTGCTTTCCCATGAGAACTTATAAACTCGTACTGTTAACCCAGAAAGCACATCATATAAAGTGTTTCAGATTTTGTTACCCTATGAAGGTATACTGCTTTTCTTTTGTAAATATAATGTAATATGTAATAAAATATAATGTAAATATACAAAATGCACAATAAACCTCATAGACTATACACACAATTGCCAAAAAACCCCCCACAAAAAAACACTGAACTATGAAATATTAGGAGAACGTAAATGAACAATATTTGTCTACATGAACAGTAGTGACTACTTTATGGAGAATGTTACACTCACTAAGGCTCACTGATGTGGGCACAAATGATGGACCAAAAAATCTGTAAGTATTATAAGATTTGGCCGTGTTTACTTCACAGCGATAAAACCATGACTTTATTAAAAGGGCATGACTTGTCTGAGAGAAGCATCCACCTTATTTTAAGCATGAGCATGGACCAGCCCTAAAGTGGTCCAACATACAAATTAAAGGTTGCCTAAATTAGATGCAATTTTTTTCGCCCAGTTGGCTATAAATATCGGACAAGCTAACAGAAAAGAAAGCTGGTTCAGACTGGCAACATCTCACACTTATCTGACTCTCTGCTGTAGAGGAAACTTTTAAACAAAGTAAGAACATTAAAGATTTTATTACAGATAGTATAGCTATCTATTGTAATTACTATTAGTTATTTAGTATTAGTTAATTTTTTAATAAGTGTTTAAAATCTGTTCCCCAGCAATATGAATCTGAATTTTGGTTTTGCTATGTTGGTATGTTCACAGTGAGAAAATGTCACCATCTTCGTAAAAGTTGAAACTCCGAATTTTTATTATATACTGTAAATTTCTTGACAGTTATGGAGTCCAACACAATTGTGATGGCAGCGTTAGGAAGAGCTCTGCATCCTGGCACGCTGTATGACTCCCGCAAGGATTCCATAATTCCAGGTAAATGTCCCTCAAAATTCAACTTGTAAAGTCAGTGCATCAATTCTGTATTAAAACTCTACTTGGATCGTTTGATTTTAATGTTAAAGTTTGTTTTGTTGCAATGTATGTCTCAGTTTTTACCTATTTGACTCTAATGGATGCACACAGAATACTTGGAAAGCCGTTCAGGGACCATAATTATATACTTTACATGTAAAAGTAACTATTTCTCTTCATTCTAAAAAGTCTAATACTTTTATTAGATTTGAACAACAAGCTTGTTTTTGTTAGGAGCAAATTTAAAGCAAAATGCAAATAATGCCACAACTTAAGTAAAGCTGGCAGCTTCAGGGGTTTCAATAATCTGAACAAATCTCTGAATTGGAATAGAAGTATCACTTGCTCTTTCTCACTCATTTCAGGTATTTCTCTATGGGATAAGGAAACAATGAAAAAGGGTTTGGATTCACGTCGTCAGCCCAAGACCGAGCTGAATTTCTCTGCATCTGACTCTCTCAATGAGAAAGCCAAACTCCTAGATGTGAGCGCCTCCCTTAAAGCTAGCTTCCTGGGTGGTTTAGTGGAAGTGGGAGGTTCAGCCAGGTATATGCGTGATAACAAATCTTCAGCACGTCAGAGCCGGGCTTCTCTGCAGTACAGCCAAACAACAAGATATGATTCACTTACTATGGATCAAATAGGAAATATCACCTATCCTGAAGTGTTTCAGGAAGGAACTGCCACACATGTTGTTACTGCTGTACTGTATGGAGCTCAGGCTTTCATGGTTTTTGATTTAACAGCCAATGAAAATGAGGACAAAGAAGAGATCGAGGGAAACTTAAATGTAATGATCGAGAAAATTCCTTCACTTTCCATTGCGGGAGAAGGAGCTCTAACCATGAGTGAATCAGAAAAGAAACTAGCTAACAGTATTAATTGTACATTTTATGGTGACTATGAACTTGAGCAGAATCCCACTACTTACATGGAGGCCCTCCAGCTGTACAGAAAACTACCATCGTTTCTGAGGGAGAGGGAGAATGATGCAGTACCAATGAAGGTTTGGCTTTATCCCCTTTCACGACTGGGTGAAAAAGCAGCTGCCCTTGAGAGAGAAATTCACAAGAGGCTGATCACTGAAGCAGAAACTTTACTGGAGGACCTGGGAAATGCAGAGACTCAATGCAATGATCTAATTACAAACACGACTATAAACGATTTCCAGGATGTGAGACAAAGGCTGAAGATGTTTCAGGATTTTCTAGGAGGCTACAAGATGATGTTTCTAAAGGCTCTGTCTAGGCTCATTCCTGCTATTCGTGGTGGAACAGAGCAGGAGCAGGCCTTAACAGAAATCATAGCCATCCATCAGAAGTCTCCATTTAGAGCTGAGAAGCTGAATGAGAGGCTTGAGTACAGTCATGCAGAAGTAAATCTGCTGAATCTCTATACCCAACAACTGAGTGGTGTCCCTGTTGTAAAATACACAGCCCTGACAAACATCCTCTTTAATCCCTCTGTTGATAGTGTGGTGTGCTTCTGCTTCACTTCTCTGATGGATGAAGACCCATATCTGTCAACTCTAACACAATTTCTGAAAGTGGACGAGTTTGAAAAACTTTCAGTAGCTCCAGATTCAGCTGATCAAGACATCAAGGTCTGGTTCCACAAACCTGAAGTAATTGAGAAAATAAAAGATAAGCTATATCTCTTCAAAGGTTTTTTCCAAGCTAATAAAGACAATAAACAAATGAGGTTCGTCATTGTGTCAGTCTCCGATCCCTCCAACCCTGGAATCTCTATCCGTCTTTATAAAAAAGGGAAAATGGTGGACAGTGCATTTCAACCTGTGTCCAAACCCCCTGCACCTCAGGTGGACGTTCAGGACAGAAATATAATCCTGAAGCTGCAGAAGTCCCCAACTGGATCAACAGAGCGGTTCAGAGTGGAATACCGGATAATAAATGCCACTGATTCAGAATCTGATGTGGAAAAATGGGAAGTGAAAGAGACTCCAGATGCTCAGGAGAACTTCACACTGACTGGACTTCAGCTAACAAAGCAATACAGGATTCAGTACAGAGCAATTAGTGAATTTGGAATGAGTGAAGCCAGCGACTCTGTCCTTGTCTCTGTTCATGGAAAATATAAACTATCCTTGAGTCAGCAATGGGTCAGTTAACTTTTTATATTTCTACTGATTTCTTTCATATATGCAAGATTATTAATTCCTTATATTGTCAGCCTGAATGTTGTACAGTTGGCTATTTATTTATCTGTCACTTTAAATTCAGTACGTAGTTGCAAACTCTGATGAAATCTTAATTATTTTTATTTACAATAATATTTTGTTCAACAACCCACACCAACACAAAAGACACTGACATATTTTATTAGCATTTGTATCCCAATTGACCCAGATTAAACCAACCCAGATTTGCATCATGTGTCAGAGTAATTCAGTTCATTTCATTTCATTATTCATGCTTCTATCACATCAACTTTGAGAAATGACTGTTCACTTACTGCTTAAATACTGCTTACCATGTTGTTCACCACACCTGTCAGTGGTTTCAGTGTTATGGCTGATCAGAGCTACAGTTACCATGTGCCCACACTCACTGGTTTTAATTCTTCCACACAGGTTAATTTGCTGATGTACAAGTACTGACTGTAGCCTGCATCTGTTTGACTCCCAATTTTGTTCTTTACAGAACTGGATAGCTTCTACTTTGATCAGTGAAATAAGAATGAAAGTAATGAGCAGCTTGGACAAGTCACGATGGAGTCCTTCAACCATTAAGCCAGTGGTTAAAAATCTATTCAATAAACTTGTGAGTAATAACTTTCACCTTAAAGCTTAAAAATGCAGTAAACTCCATCACTGTAATATTGGTGCTGTTACTGTTATATCACAGCTGTACGAAGCAATAATTCTACAATTCTGGAGAAGAGCACAAACATTCATACTTGTTCTAACATGGGCACCAACATGATATTAATCATTATTAATTAGCTGTGTTTAACACACATGTGACATGAGCTTTGGCTATAGCTATAAGTTGATTGCTAACCAAATTGTCAGGAAAAGTCAAGATTATCAAGGCAGTCGAGTAATTAAGCAGGAGGAATCAAAATGTTTGAAACCCTCACAGAGAGTGTGTAGTAATGTGAGTTATGTAGAGAATGATTGTGATTATAATTTATTGGTTTGTGAATTAGAGTCCGTTGTGGTGGGTTATTATTAAGGAAACAGTACATTGATTTATTTAATTAATTTACATTGGAAGTCATTTTTTCTCCACAGAACATTCCTTTTGAGGTTGATATCTCAGAACTTGTGAGCAAAGGAACAGCTTTTCACTTCCAAGGGGAGGTTCCTGCAGATTCAGAAAAGTATGTACTGTTTACACCAACCACTTTTAATCAGAATAAAACATCATGTGTTCTAACGGGTAAATACGGATTATTAATATTAATGAGCTCCTTTTTGTAAAGCCAAGTTTCCTCTTTCACACAGATTTAATTTTATGTTCAAAACTGGGAAAGGGGAAGATGATGACGTTGCTTTGTACATGGATGTTTATCCTGGTCTGGCTTCATACCTGAAAGTCTACTGTGATGAAAAATGGGACAAATTCAGATTTGTTATCGGATGTCCCATATTCAAAGGATCAGCATTTGATATCTTCATTGTCATTGAAAATGAAAACTATGTGGTATAGCATAAAACACAATAAATAAATAAAACAAACATCTGTAACAATTATGTTCAGTTAACAAATGATTCATATTTGTTTTTCAGGTTTATTACAATGGCTGGAGATATTGCTTAAATAAACACCACATACCGATAGAGAGGCTGACTACACTAACCATAGATGGAGATGTCACTATAAACAGCCTTGGTATTGTTAATGTAAGCCAGTTTTAAAGAACTTCACTTTGTTTGTTTTTTATATATTAAATAATGAATACCAAATTGTTCAAAACAGTAAAGAACAAAATGGTGAAATTGAAAAGTGAGCAGGTTTTGTGCTGATCGGGAATTTAAACACCTACAATTAAGTTGGGATCTTTTGTGTATAATTCTAATTCATACGCATATTTCTTTTCTGATAAGAACTGGAACACATCTGCATTCGGTGACGAAGGCTCTGGTGCTTCACATTGGGAACTTTCAAACCTGTCAGATGGAGCACAACCAATCTGCACACGTGTGAGTAAGAAAGCTTGAAAATAAAATAAAATAAAAATTAAAACTGCTATCTAAAGAATTATTGATACATTTATCTACTTAATAAATGAAAATTAGAAATTCTTTTTAATAAATAATGTAACAATTATAACATTTTTCAATATTATGACTAATTATTTGCCATGTCCTAAATGAACAATGTTTATGACCTTAACAGAACAAGCCCTATTTGGGCAAAATCCCCGGAGGACTGGAATACGGTCTGACTTTTTTCTTCCAAGGTTTGGTTCCATTATATTCCAGCGGGTAAGTTTTAATAAGCATCCTGGAGAATGGGCTTCCACGGTTAAAACGTCCACAGATTTTATTATATATTATCTTGTGTTTCTGGAGGCTTCGCATCTCAACAGTTCATTGATTTTTTTTTTTTGTGCTTTTTATGAAAAAGATCAGGGCTCTGTGGGGACAAAACATTACTTGTTTTTCTCTATGCTGAAGATAGTTCTTAATGACATTGGCTATATGTTTATGGGTTGTTGGTCTGCTGCAGAATAATTTAAGGCGCCTCCCTAGTAGGTACTGCATGATGGTCAAGTATCTGTCTGTATTTCTTAGCATTAAAGACTATTAATCCAGACCAGATTGCAGAAATGCAGCCCCAAACTTGCATGGAACCTCCACCATGCTCTTATTATTGTACTGCTCTCCAGCCCTTTAGGGAACAATCTGCCTCGATTCTTCAAAAGGTCACATGTCGAAACTCCAGTCTGCTTTGAAATCTTTTCTGCGAGACCTTGCTGATGCAGTAAAACTAGCATGTGTCTTGTTCCTGTGCTCAGTCTGGTCATGGTGTCAATAATAAACCAAAACATAAAAAAAATAAAAAATAAACCATTCTTACTTCATGGCATTTTTCAGCACACGCCTAAAACTAAGTACTGTGTGTATGATTATACAAAATATAGTTTTGTTGGAAAAATGCATTTTTATTAATTTTATTTTGGAATTTATCTGGAATTTTTATTTCTGACTGACTAAATCATGCATCATAAAAAGAAGCACGTAAGGCAACACTTATCACAATAATGGATTTTAATTTTATCCCTCTGCTTTTTGTCTCATGTAGATTTCAAATAAATTTCAAGACTGGGCCAAATGATGGTGATGACATTGCTTTCCATTTCAAGACTGACCTACAGAACGTGGTCTGTGACAGTTATAGGAACGGAAGTTGGGATGGTGAAGAATCAAAAGACGACGAAGTATTTGCTAAAGAAGAAGGCTTTGATATCATCATAACAATTGGCCCAGATGAATATGTGGTGAGATGATTAAATAAGATAAATGAAAGGATAATTACTTGTAATTGAACCAAATGAGACTATTAAATAGTTACATACATCCGTTCAGGTTACTGTGAATGGCCGTACTTTCTGCAAATTTAAGCACGTTATATCAGTGCACAACGTGTCTACACTTGAAATACGAGGAGATGTCCTGCTGAACACCTGTGCCATGATTCGCGTAAGTCACTGTCATGTGATTAAAAGAAAGATAAAATGATAAAAATGATCATTGGTTATGTAAAATAATAATAATAATAATAATAATAATGTTATTATTATTTTTATCAACAACAACAACAACAATAATAGTAATAATAGCTATATTTTTTGGACTAAATTCTAACCGTTGTATCATTTTGCCCTGGCTTTCCTTTTTTGTTTCACTCCAGATATTAAGGTTTGTTTTAGAATATGAGAATTAGGGCAAAACTAATAAGTAAAAAAAGAAGTTAATATTATATACACTTTCCCCACGTCTTAAACCAAACTATACATTGTTTAAGCAGTTAATCGAATGGCTTACATCTGAGTGACAAGAGACACCTGTAGGTCACATGTTCCAATATTTTGTTTGTTTGAAAAATGGGTGATTTAATATTATAATTTTTTTTTTATTATAACAGGTGGACAAATTTAATATGACATGTGACCTCTCAGCCCACATGTGAATGTCTGAGGACACATTCATGTCCATGAGCCGTGTTCAGATCTTCAAGACCATTTTCCTTTTTGGGTTTAATATTGTAATCATGATAATCAATGATCATCAAAATGTCTCCTTTTCAACTCAATTACATAATTTTCCCCTAAAACATTCCTCTGAGCTTCTCTTTATAGTTTATGATTGGTGGATATTAATGTTATAAAAATGCATTATTAAGGATAGTTTGCATTATTAAGGATCGTTCGCATTATTAAGGATTGTTTGCATTATAGTATCATTAAGATGTTTCTGTAGCAGGAAACAGCAGAAAATAAAGAAATAAACTAAACATGTGGTAGAAATATCAGGGTAGAAACTTTGATACAGTCTTTGCTGTTTGCACCATAATATTCGGAGCTCTGCAGTGGTGTAATATTCAAATGGGTTGCTTTTTTTTCTTTAAAAATAAAATGCATTTTGTGACCAAAGATTAAACATTTTTCAATTATTTTCTGACTCCAAAAATATCTTGTCTGACTTTGTTTTAACAAAATGTTATGTAAGCTTTTTTTAAATTATAAAAACTTTGTTATTGGGTTTATTTATTATTGCATAATACAGGATTATTTTACAAATGTTCAATCTTAACAATTACAGTAACTTCATTATCTCACCTTTAAGATATATTTAATATATTTATGGGTCATTGCAGAACCAGAACAGTTTACAGAAACATGAAGGTACTCGGCATGCATGCTCAACAAATTCATTTATTTGTTAATTTTTTTTTAGCCAGGAAAATAATACTTGTCAGAAAATCTTCAGGGATAAAATTTCAGACCCAAGTGCAGGGATAAAATAAAAGGGAGTTCATTATGGAGAAAAAAACAAAAGGCAAAAAACACTAAGAAACCGAGAACATAGAAACAACAACAAACCAAAGAGAAAGGAACCAAAGAGAAGGACTCAGCAAAAACACACAAAACATCTGGAATAAACAGGAAGTTTGTGGTGGAAGTTTTTGAGAAAAAGTATCACACTGGTAGTCAGAGGCAAGAGTAAAGAGGTTTCACGATTTATTGTGTGCTGATGCACAAAAGGAGCCAAAACTTTTGGTGTAGCATGAGTGAGGCTGGGGGTCCAATCATTGAGTACATCAAGATTTTATATGCATGATTCAAACAAGAAAACATCATCAATCCCTGGCTTAGGTGAACAACACCAGCTCACTAAGGCTAATCTCATCCTTAAGGTCTACTAACAGCTGTTTATGAGCTCATGCCATCTTGTCTCCAGTGCCCTCTGTCCATGTCATATTCTACAAAAACAATCACTGGTAATAACAATTTATAGTCACAAATAACTACCAGTCACAAGCATACAAGTTCAGATCCTTGCAAACAACTCCCCAGTAAAATTTCCACCACAAGGTAATTATTGAAACACAAAGAACAGCTGTGCAGAGGCAGGAACAGATTAAGGATAGGGCGGGGCAAACACACAAAAAACCCAAAAACACATGGCACAAAAACTGCCAGAATGTCCCCCTAGTGTCCAGGTAGGGAATAGTCCCAGCCATTCCCGACACAAGTAAGTTTATTTATAGAGCACATTTAAATGTATCGTACAGTGACCAAAGTGCTGTACAAAACATATATATAATTATTTACAATAGTCCAGAGAGGACTATTATTATAAATAATAAAGGAGTGAATTTTATTATAAATAATAAAGGAGTGTCATTGAAGTTCAGAATCAGTTTAAGTCTCGAAATGATTCTTAACTGGTAAAAACTATTTTGGACAACAGAGCTGATTTGTTTGTCAAGATTCAGAATCAAAAACAACTCCCAAGTTTTTTTTACATTTGGCTTAAAGTATGGAGCCAGATCACAAATTACTATCAAAGCGGCTTCTATTCACATTTCAGCCAATTGCTGTTTTGCAGAATAAAACAGCATGTAACAGCAACCTCATGTAACTGCTGCTAGAACACTGTGTTCATTCCAGTATTTCTGCAAACGCAATATTGTTTGAACATACAGTATTTACACTGGTGCTGTTTCTGTTTATTGTCTCTTGTGTATTGTCTTATATTTTTGTTGGCACTGTCTTATGTCCGGCACAGTCTGTCTTGTTTGTCTTGTCCTGCACTGTCTTGTTTGTCTTGTCCTGTACTGTCTTGTTTGTCTTGTCCTGCACTGTCTTGTTTGTCTTGTCCTGCACTGTCTTGTTTGTCTTGTCCTGCACTGTCTTGTTTGTCTTGTCCTGCACTGTCTTGTTTGTCTTGTCCTGTACTGTTTGCACCAGGTTGCACAGTGTGCACTTTATGTGGCTAAGACTAACTTACTAAGTCCTTAGATCTGTGTTTGTTTTATGTAGCTTCATGATCCTGGACAAAATTGAAATTGAAAAGAAATATATTTCTAATGATATTTCTACGCTAAACAAAATTATAAATGCAACACTTTTGTTTTTCCACCCATTTTTCATGACGTGGGGCCTATTGCACAAAACTAAGATAAGGGATTAAGCCGGGATATCTTGGTGATCCTGGCTCAATTTATCCGTGATCCGTTTGCAGTAAAGCCGGATTAGGGGGCAGTAGGATGTTTTGGTATAAATTACTATGGGGTTTTATTCTGTGGAGCTAGCCTGCTCCAGGATCTATTTAATCTCATCCCTTATGTCAGTCAGCAGTCACCACAAACAGAAACCAATACTTATCCCACTGCCCACTATACATTATTATCACATTTAACTAAACCAACTGTCATTATTTAAACATTTGTGATCATTAATTTCAATCATTTTGGATAAATAAGGATTTTTAGATGATGTTGCTATCATTAGATAATTTACAGTTTCCCATAGACTATAAGGCTATATATAAAATGATAGAATATTTGGGCAAAGAGGGAAAAAAAGTAAATTAACAGATTTTACCCCGTCATTTTAGAGGAGGACAGTTTTAAAATGACAGCTGTGGGGCATTTCATTGTCATAAGTATCAGGACTGCTAAAAGAATATGCATCTATTCTGCAGAAAGAACCAGCCTCAAAAATGTATGACTTTTTCCTTCTTCCTCAGTGCGGCCCTAATACTCTGTGGTATAAAATACATTCCATATAAATATAAAAACACAAAGTGTAACATTATGTTCCTTTATTGAATAAGGATAAAACAAACCATCAGCTCCTTTCCAAACTGATGTCACACAGTGACTCTACAAGATGGAAAGCACAGAATCAAAGCATATTATACAACAAAAGGATAAATACACATGTAAAAGGTCTGTATATAACCTGCATGTCTGCACACTGAAATAAATGCAGGACAAATCCATACACATCACCTGAGCAGACAAATAAACGGATGCAGTTTCCTTCTTGCAAGCTTGTATTACACACAGTATACAGCACAAACATCATAAGAGGCCAAATCAATTAAAATATATATTGAACACAAATAACCCCAAATTCCTCTGCGATCGCAGGACATATCTAACCATAACTGAAAGCACACATACTAACTAAAATGATTCCACACATATTGGTCCCTCAGCAGCCGAACACTGTCGTCATCAGGGAAGATCGCCGGATTGTCCCAGTCCATGGCTGGTGGCACTCTGGGGGTCCTCTCCTTCCTCAGGCAGGCCACATTGTGGAGCACAGCACTAGCCACAGTAATGTCACATGCCCTCACAGGGCTGACCCTTAATTTGTGTAGGCAGTGAAAGCGTGCCTTCAGGAGGTCAAAGGTCATTTCACCTCTGGCCCTGGTCCGGGCATGGGCATGGTTATAGGCCTGCTGTGCTTCCTGGGGGTCTGTGAAAGGTGTCAGTAGAAAAGGCTGACAGCCAGACCCCCTGTCTCCTAGCAACACACCAGAGAATTCACCTGTCAACACAAAATCTCATCATTACTACCTCATAAACAGTGATATTCTTGACACAGCCATGATGTAAAAAGTGGTTATTAATAGTGGTCGTGTGGCTCACCTTGTGATAGGCGCTGATAGCTGTCATGTGCTGTTGCTGCTGCACTGGGGCCTTCACCCGATCACATTTAATCTGATTCATATTGAAGCTAGTAGACAATGTTTCATTCTGTTCTGTTTTATTAAACTATACAGAATGGACGGTTAAAGCAGTATCATTGCTTACTTTATTTTTGCACACAACATTACACATGCCCGAACCTCCGTACGTCACTCACTGTCACTCGTGCATCACTCAAATCTGTCCCCTTGGGAACATGACAGGAAAACTAACAATCCACTTGTTACATCTTTTCTCTTTTTTTTTTTTTCCACGTTATACATTTTCTTTGTAAACAAAATTAACATTTTCTTTGTACCTTCATATGTAAACATTAATGCATCAGAAAATGCCTGCAACTATCTTGCCTGAACACAAAAAAAATAAACTTATGAAATGTCCTCTTAGAACATATTAGTGCATATTTTGTAAACTTATTCTTGAAAATATATTCTTGCAAATTAACTGTGCAATCAATGCTTCATTCACCCCTTTTCCCCTCTCTTTTACAGTGCAACCGCAACTCCCAACCATATTTAGAAAATGACAAAACATGTCAAGTAATAATCTCACATATTATAATCCCTCAAATAGGTAGGCCTTTTAACCTGACGACCTGACCTTGTAGTAACAGCGCTTGGATCACTACCCTGACTACATTTAGCAGCTACAGTTTGTGTGTTTGTCAACACTCCTGTTTGTGCAACTGTTGAGGGTGGGCAGTAGTTGTGCCTGAGGTGGCGACGGTTTCTCCTCAGGACACCCCCCGACTCCAACTCAACCTCATAAGATCTGAGACTCACTGGCCTAATCACTCTAACTGTTTTCCAAGTTTCACAAGGCTCAAATGGTTGGACTCGAACACTGTCTCCTGATGTGAAACAGTCCAAGTCTTTTGCTCTGCGGTTGTAGTATTTCTCTTGTCTTTGTCTGTTGTTAATCAGTCCCTGTTTGTTGTTTGACACTTTAGGCTCCAACAGTGTATCTTTAGTAGGAAGAAGGGTCCGGGTCCTCCTGCTGAGAAGTCTCTGTGCTGGACTGGTGTTGAGACCTTGACTCGGTGTGTTGCGATGGTCCAGCAGGGCTAAGTATGGATCCTGTCCAGCAGCTGCAGCTTTCTGCATAAGACGTTTTGCTGTTTTAACAGCTGACTCCGCCTTCCCATTGCTTTGTGACGATGTTTTGTGCACAAATTCCCACTTTTTGCTGAACATTTTAAGGTCATGTGAAGAGTACTGCGGTCCATTATTGGAGATGAGCACATCTGGAATCCCCTGACGAGCAAAGTGTGCTTTCAATTTGTGAATCACTGTGGTACTTTTGGTGTTCGGTAAATAATCAACCTCCCAAAAATTTGAATAATAATCCACGGGTACTAGGTAGTCTTTATTGTGCCAAGAAAACAAATCAGTTCCTACCTTAGCCCAAGGTCTATAGGCAATGTCGTGGGGATGCAATGTCTCTTTTTGTTGCTTGGGGTCAACTGACCTGCAGATGTCACATTTGGAAATAAACGTCTTTATTTGCTCGGTCATCCCTTGCCAGTACACACACTCGCGCGCACGTCTGAGGCAACCTTCCACTCCCAGATGTGTAGAGTGTATGCGGCTGGTCAGGTCAGCTCTTAGTGTGTCAGGAATAACTGCTCTTTCTTCCCTAAACACAATGCCATTCTGAAAGCTCAGCTCATCCTGAAAAGCAAAATAGTGTTGAATATTTTTCTCAATGTCTTTTTTTGTTCTGAGGCCATCCTGTAAGAATCAACTTAATCACTTCCTGCAACTTTGTGTCTTCGTTTGTAGCCTCGCGAATAGCGAAACAGAGATTAGTAAGTAGGTAATCATGTTGACAGTCTCTAGATCTGTCTCTGTATTTCCCTGATTGCTGTCAGGTAAGTAAGCTCTGCTTAGTGTGCCAGCTAGTAGCATGTCTCGCCCAGGCACATAGATCACGTTAATGTCGTACTTCTGCAGCCTGAGTAACATTCTCTGTAATCTCTTAGGTACACTAAGTAGCGGTTTTCTCACGATAGTCTCCAGTGGCTTATGGTCACTTTGAACAGTCACTTTTCTACCATAAGTATATTGATGGAACTTTTCCATTCCGAAAACTATGGCTAAACATTCTTTCTCGATCTGTGCATAACCCCTTTCTGTGGGTGTCAGCGCTCTGCTCGCAAATGCCACAGGTTTAACTTTCTGTATCAGGGCTGCTCCTAGTCCTGTCTCTGAGGCATCACATTGTAGGGTTAACTCCTCATTTTGGTCATAGTACTTGAGCAATGGTGCATGTGTTATTTTGTCTTTCAAACTTTTAAAAGCTGTCTCGTGCACCTCAGTCCATTCCCACATGTTTTCCTTGTGTGTAAGTTGTCTCAAAACTTCACAGTCATCAGAAAGATGATCACAAAACTACAAGTCTCTGTATCCCCTTAACATCTGTAGGCCTCGGCAACTCCCGCACTGCCCGCACTTTCTCCGGGTCAATGCGGAGGCCTTCTGCTGTCAGCAAGTGTCCAATGTAGGGTACAGACTCTCTCCTCAGTTTAAACTTGTCTGCATTGAGCTTAATGTCTTTTTGTCTGCACCTCGTTAGAAAACATCTCAAGTTTTTCTCATGATCTTTGTCTGCCTCCTCTTGTGTGTCACCCTCTCCTGTGATCAGTATATCATCTGCTATAATATACAAACCCGGTAAGCCTTCCAGTGCTTGCATGAGTTTCCTTTGGAAAACTTCCAGAGCTGGGCTTATGCCCATTGGCATCCTGAGCCAACGATACCGTCCAAATGGGGTTGAGAACGTGGTGAGGTAACTGGACTCTTCATCCAGTTTGACATGCCAAAATCCATGCTTTACATCACAAACAGTGAATACCTTGGATTTTGAGAGTCCTGGCAGGATATCATCAATGGTTGGTAGAGGACAATGGCTCCTTTTTAGTGCTCTATTCAGTGGTTTGGGGTCTATACAGATCCTTGGCTTTCCATTTGGTTTTGTCACTAACACCATACTGCTTATCCAGTCAGTGCTGCGCTCCACAGGTGCTATGATTTCTTGGCTTTCAAGATTCTTTAGTTCCTCTTTGAGTGGGGTCATCATTGCAACAGGCACTCTGCGTTTAGGCAGTTTTACTGGTGGTACACTTTTGTCTATTTCAATGTTGTACTCGCCTTCTAGGCAGCCAACGCCTGTGAAAACGTCTCCAAACTCTGTTTTTATTTTCTCCATATTTGTCAGCTGCTCGCCGTTATCAGTCGCTTTGTCTGTACATTGTGTTTTCACTATACTGTCAATTGCCAGTATGTTCTCATACTGTACTTTGATCAACTTCATGGCTTCGCTAGCTTTTCTTCCTAGTAGCGGGATCCTGTCCTCCTGGTCCACTACTTGAAACTCAAGTCTATATAGTTTATCATTTCTCGGATTTCGGAGTTTGACTTTACATTTTCCAAGTGGTCATAATCGGCTTTTGTTGTACATGACAATTATTTTCTCTGAGTTATCCAACTGTATATTTGGGTTCAACAGTTGCATTGGGATGACATTACAAGTAGCACCACCGTCTATCTGAAAGTTAACTAGCTTTTTGTCCAACAACATACCTGCAAAGAGATGTTGACTTTTGCTGTGTGCTTCTTTTACTTGATTTATTGTCTCTTGGTTTTCACTGACATCTGTTACTGTCATGATGTCCTCACACGACTCACTTGATTCCGAAATTGTGTGTACCGGTCTGCCTTTCTTGTTTTTCTCAAACCTGGACTTGCATTTTGCAGCAAAGTGGTTCTCCTTTCCACATTTCTTACACTTCTTTCCAAAGGTTGGACATCTGTGTTTATTTCTCTCATGTATGTTACCACAAAAGTTACAGTTAATCTCCTCCTTTTTGTCTCTCCTTGGATTCTTCTTCATTGCATGTGTTTCTTCCACCGTTTTACCTTGTATGGTTTTGCTGTTCTCTTTAGACAGTTCAGCAGCTCTGCATATTTGCATGCACTTATCCAGCGTTAAGTTTTCTTCTCTTAACAGTCTTTCCCTCATCACTGGGCTCTGTGTACCACACACAATGCGGTCTCTTATTAGTGAGTCCTTAATGTCACCAAAATTGAATGTGCTGGCCAATACTCTCAAATCTGTGACATATCTGTCAATATTTTCGTCTTGTCCTTGGTCTCTAACAAAAAACTTATATCGCTCAACAGTCTCATTCAGTTGCGGATTACAATGTTTATCAAACAGTGTCATCATTGTACTCACTGTCCTCCGCGCAGGTGTATCACCGCTTGTCCCTCCCTCTCTCTCCGAGGAGGTAATTAAAGAACTTAAATTTAGTTGTCTCTTTTGCATGGGACATAGTGAGGTCCGTATACAACGTAAACTCCTCCTTCCAACTTTTCCAAGTTTTTGCTAAGTTGGCTGAATCCAAACAAAGTATCGGAGGCGGCTTGAGACCATCCATCGTGACGTCTGACGCTCTTTGCTGCTCCGGTTTAGGCTCCGTATACACTGTGTAATCCCTTGCACGAGCTCGCGTGCTAGGCTAACCACAACAAGCTAGCGGCAGTTTTCACTCCTCACGGCTCGATATTCGCTTCAGCTGAATTCACAACCGCTGCCACCATGTTTCATTCTGTTCTGTTTTATTAAACTATACAGAATGGACGGTTAAAGCAGTATCATTGCTTACTTTATTTTTCACATGTGCACACAACATTACACGTGCCCGAACCTCCGTACGTCACTCACTGTCACTCGTGCATCACTCAAATCTGTCCCCTTGGGAACATGACAGGAAAACTAACAATCCACTTGTTACAGACAAGACATACCAGGCCTACAGTATGTCTTAGATGGAGTACTCACTGGATCAGCATCGTCTGGTGCTTGTGGCTCTAACAGTAACACAGTGCTGCCAGACACCGCAAGCCAATAGGCAAACAGAAGTCAGACAGTGGAAATGGATTCAATATGAATGTGGTTGTGTTCCATGTAGAGATGGAAGGACATACCTTGTATGAAGCGGGTGGCATCTTGGGAGGGATCTAAGCTTGTCTCTTTTCCCCCAGGGATCCCCTCCAACATGGGCCTGCCTTTATTTAGCTCCAAGGCTATGTCCTCTGCTGGGGTGAGGTCAGCTTTTGGTGACCACCACCCGTGCCTTGTCTGTGTGTATTCTTTTTCACTGCTAAAACAGTACAGACAGTGTGTGAGCAGGCGCCTTCTGGGTACAATATATGCTTGTGCATTGTTAAGTATTAGTCAGGGTCCTTACCATTCTGCAGAATGTTCTTGTATTTGATTTTGACTTGCTGCCATGTCCGTTTTAGCCCGGTCATGTTTTATCTACATCACACACACACACACACACACACACACACACACACACACACACACACACACACACACACACACACACACACACACACGCCCCTGACTGTTATTGCATTTGCAAATTACTCTGATCAAGTTTTTTCCCCACAATTGTATAAAAATGTTGGTAAATGAGTCATTGGAGCAGACAGATTTTTATACTTTGTTGTGTATAAATTCCCTTAATGACAGCTGGTTAACTGGTGACAAGCAGTTAAGAGTTTTTGCATGTGACACCGTTTTACAAAGAAAACAAATCTATAAGTTTAGAGGTCTGAACTACACACTGTGTGAACTTTGAACATGTAATTTTTAATGAATGACTGCAAATATGTCTAAACTATAATAAAAGATAGACTACAGACATACAGTAAATATATACTATTACATTAATAAAGTAGGGTTAGGACTAGTGTAAGGGTCAGTTATCTGTCATCTAAATGTCAAGTTGCAACAACACACTTTCATCTCCTCAGATTTATGAATTACTCTTTAGTTCCATGTCGTTTTATTCTCATAAATAATTCTTAAATGCAGTTGTGTAAAACGACACGTTATGGTTTCAGGATTATAAGATCCTATCTGACCTCCAATCTTCACACAAATAGAACCTAATAATATTATGGTTATTACATGTCTAACAGATGCACTCACCTATTATTTCTATAAATGTGTGGACCAGCCGCAGTCTGTTCCACCTTAACAATTACCAGATTATTTGCCTTAATTGGTTGTGAAAAGGTGTAATTCTGTGAAAAGGTGTAATTCTTTTCTCTCACTTGGCTATAAATATCTCAGTAAATAAGTGGAAGCTGTTTAAGATTCTGTCAAAGGAGAGAAATACAACACAAAGCAACCATAAACTCTAACATTCTCACATTTATCCGTCTTTGTTCTAGAGGAAAGCCTGCTGTAAACAAGGTAGGATAATCACAGCTTCTACTACAACCGGTGCTGGTTAGGGTCAGATGTGGTGGCTCTGATGTACTGATAATTCCTTCTTAACAAGCTGGTAGATGTGAGGAAAAGAATTTCACTTTATTGCAATGTATTAAATAAAGGCATCTTTTTCTACTGCTGCTGTTATTATATTATCAATATTGCTATTTTGACAGGTATGGAGTCCAAAGTTATTCAGATTGCAGCTCTAGGAAGGGCTCTGCATGCTGGAACTCTGTATGACTGCCGCAATGATTCCTTCATTCCAGGTAAGTCACAAATTACATTTACATTAAGAGCACGTGACAAACTCTCTTATCCACTGTGACGTACAAAAGTGCTTTTAATTTATCATTGAACATTAACTCTGGGTCTCACACACACACACACACACACACACACACACACACACACACACACACACACACACACACACACACCAAACAGGGGAGAAAGTGTTAGTTGAAGTGTTTCATGAAGAAGTGGGTTTTCACTCTGTGTTTGAAGATATTCAGTGACTCAGCTGTCCGGACCTCTAGGGGAAGTTCATCCCACCCCCTCAGTGCAGACCAGAACAGAGTCTTGTAGTAAACTTCCCTCTTACCCTGAGAGATGGTGGGACCAGTGGGGCAGTCCTGTAGATCTGAGGGTGTGAGGTGCAGTGTAGGAGTGATGAGGGCTTTGGGGTAAGAGGGAGATGGTCTGGTTTTGGCTTTGTAGGTCAGCATCAGTGTTTAAACCTGATGTGTTCAGCTACAGGAGCCAGTGGAGGAACACAGCAGGGAACAAGACAAGTCACACAGCTGCATTTTGGATCATTTGGATCAGATTTATTTGCATGGTTTAAGGACATTTGTTGGATTTAGACAATTTATACGTAAACACAGTGTAATTTCCCCTTTCAGTAGTCTTCCATTTTATGTTATAAACACTGTCATGTCTGATCTGCTAAAGTGTGTCTAAGTTAAAATGCACTTTTATTTTGTCATTTGTTTTTCATTTTAAAGGCATAGAGCTGTATTTAGTAAATGTATAATGTGTAATAAACAATGAAAGTGCTGAGTTTGTATCAAATCTGCAACCTTTTACATATTGCATTCTGTCATTTATGTTTTTATTCATTAATGAATGACTTTAAGGGAATACACTTTATAATGCAAATATGACAATTCCGAAGAACTCCAAAAGTGCTCATGAAGTTCTTTTGCATCTCAATACATCTCAAGGTCTAGATTTCGTGAAACATATTAATAACCACATTTTTTTTTTTTGTTCATTTGAGAAGCAGTAAAAGCAAAAGTAAATTTAAAAACAAAATGTATAGTGGCATACAATTTTGTCCTGGAACCTCCACTTAAGTTAAGGTTCTGAACCACAGATGCAAAACTCTACCATGCTAATTCAATAATGTGCAACAGACATCTAAATTTAATTAGCTAATGAATAACTCAGTATAACTATGACTAAATTGGTATCTATCGCTCTCTCTCTCTCACTCACACACACATGATATACATATATATATATATACACTGTACAGATTGGAATAGAAGTATCACTTTCTCTTTCTCACTCATTTCAGGTATTTCTCTATGGGATAATGAATCAATACAAAAGGGTTTGGATTCACGTCGTCAGCCCAAGACCGAGCTGAATTTCTCTGCATCTGACTCTCTCAATGAGAAAGCCAAACTCCTAGATGTGAGCGCCTCCCTTAAAGCTAGCTTCCTATGTGGTTTAGTGGAAGTGGGAGGTTCAGCCAGGTATATGCGTGATAACAAATCTTCAGCACGTCAGAGCCGGGCTTCTCTGCAGTACAGCCAAACAACAAGATATGATTCACTTACTATGGATCAAATAGGAAATATCACCTATCCTGAAGTGTTTCAGGAAGGAACTGCCACACATGTTGTTACTGCTGTACTGTATGGAGCTCAGGCTTTCATGGTTTTTGATTTAACAGCCAATGAAAATGAGGACAAAGAAGAGATCGAGGGAAACTTAAATGTAATGATCGAGAAAATTCCTTCACTTTCCATTGCGGGAGAAGGAGCTCTAACCATGAGTGAATCAGAAAAGAAACTAGCTAACAGTATTAATTGTACATTTTATGGTGACTATGAACTTGAGCAGAATCCCACTACTTACATGGAGGCCCTCCAGCTGTACAGAAAACTACCATCGTTTCTGAGGGAGAGGGAGAATGATGCAGTACCAATGAAGGTTTGGCTTTATCCCCTTTCACGACTGGGTGAAAAAGCAGCTGCCCTTGAGAGAGAAATTCACAAGAGGCTGATCACTGAAGCAGAAACTTTACTGGAGGACCTGGGAAATGCAGAGACTCAATGCAATGATCTAATTACAAACACGACTATAAACGATTTCCAGGATGTGAGACAAAGGCTGAAGATGTTTCAGGATTTTCTAGGAGGCTACAAGATGATGTTTCTAAAGGCTCTGTCTAGGCTCATTCCTGCTATTCGTGGTGGAACAGAGCAGGAGCAGGCCTTAACAGAAATCATAGCCATCCATCAGAAGTCTCCATTTAGAGCTGAGAAGCTGAATGAGAGGCTTGAGTACAGTCATGCAGAAGTAAATCTGCTGAATCTCTATACCCAACAACTGAGTGGTGTCCCTGTTGTAAAATACACAGCCCTGACAAACATCCTCTTTAATCCCTCTGTTGATAGTGTGGTGTGCTTCTGCTTCACTTCTCTGATGGATGAAGACCCATATCTGTCAACTCTAACACAATTTCTGAAAGTGGACGAGTTTGAAAAACTTTCAGTAGCTCCAGATTCAGCTGATCAAGACATCAAGGTCTGGTTCCACAAACCTGAAGTAATTGAGAAAATAAAAGATAAGCTATATCTCTTCAAAGGTTTTTTCCAAGCTAATAAAGACAATAAACAAATGAGGTTCGTCATTGTGTCAGTCTCCGATCCCTCCAACCCTGGAATCTCTATCCGTCTTTATAAAAAAGGGAAAATGGTGGACAGTGCATTTCAACCTGTGTCCAAACCCCCTGCACCTCAGGTGGACGTTCAGGACAGAAATATAATCCTGAAGCTGCAGAAGTCCCCAACTGGATCAACAGAGCGGTTCAGAGTGGAATACCGGATAATAAATGCCACTGATTCAGAATCTGATGTGGAAAAATGGGAAGTGAAAGAGACTCCAGATGCTCAGGAGAACTTCACACTGACTGGACTTCAGCTAACAAAGCAATACAGGATTCAGTACAGAGCAATTAGTGAATTTGGAATGAGTGAAGCCAGCGACTCTGTCCTCTTCAACCCTCAAGGAAAGGGATTTCCTTTGAACCTGAGATGGGTCAGTTTTATTATAAACTGTTACATTCTGACATGACATTATAGATGTGTCTTGTGTTTTCCTGCTAAGAAGTGAGCTTAGTTAGCTAAATGTTGGTTCAGGCCAAGAGTTAGGCCTCTTAAGTCAGAACTCTTTCTTGTGCTTGATTCAAGTGACGTTACTCACTGGAATATAAAAATGGTCTATGATGATGGCCTTTTGGCATCCAGTATATGCTACGGCAAACCTATTGTCAGGGTTAACCAAGATTTGGAGCGCTACCTCTGTTTTCTGATAAATTTTAAACTCCTGATGTGGTGGGAGGCACGTCCAGTACTTGGTTGACTGGGTGGGATATGGACCAAGGGAATGCATGTGGGTCCCAGTACAACACATCCTGGGCCCAGACCTTATCAGAGACTATCAGAGGCCTTTCAGGACTCTGTGGCCACCTGCACACTCTTTTACAGCATCTCATTCCTATGCAGTTAATCAGCACTGACACATGGTACCTGTGCATGCTGTGCATGCTGTTATTTAATCAGTTATTTTATCAGAGCGGCAATTTCTCTGAGAGATAATCATACTCAAGAAGTAATCTCACCCAATCTGTCCAATCCCACCTGATTTCCCCGTGTGAGATTTAGAGAAATTGTATTGAGGTTTATTAGGACGCTTATCTTCTTTTATCAAAAATATATCTTCTGCCTGGTTCAGCGAGTGACATTCCTCACTGGACCATTAAATTAGCCATGATGAGTGCCGCTCTGTACTGAGTCCTACCCATAAAACAATGTAAATGTAAATATCTGAGGGTACATGTCAGACTAGGTGCAATTGTAAAATACACCTGTGGAAAGACGGGTTAAATAATTGCACTCTTATTTCCACACCTGGAAAAGCTCAGTTTGCAGAATAAAATATCTGCTGTTCTGTCCATGTAACACCTCTATGTAACAGCTCTATGTAACAGCTCTATGTAACACCTCTATGTAACACCTCTACAAATACAGGTGGCAAAAATTAGATCCCTCTTTGTAGTGCTTGGCTTAATCTCTGTGAAATATATCAAATGATTTTTCTCCCCACAGGGCTGGTCAACTGAATGCTTTATCAGTGACTTTAGATCCAAACTGATGAGCAGATTGGGTACATCACAGTGGAGTCCTTCATACATCCAACCAGTGGTCGAAAATCTTGTGAAAAACCTTGTGAGTAACAGTGAACACAGTGAGACTCGAGAGGGCATTCAACTCTATTTGCTGCACAGTTACTTGTCACTGATATTAGAATCTGTAAAACTCCTGTTTGTACTAGTGAGAAAAAGATTAGTCTGCATACACAATAACCTGACACTGACAAGAAAAGATAAAATAAAGTAAATTCCAGATGGGAACGGTGGCGACTTTGTCACATATTTAATATCTTAATTTAACTTGTAGTTTACGTGCAGCTTGCTGGCACAAACAATTCCACCTTCCATCAGGATCATTCTATCTTCCATGATCCTGAATTGTGCTACATAAAATTTTTAAATGTCACTTAAATTGTCCTGCTGACTCAAATAAGCAGCAAATATTACCATTGTCATTTGTTTTTATTAGCCTCGACTTTACTCTGTACACATTATAGGCAATTTGTTTGCCATAAAATCTCCCCACAGGAAATTCCATATGAGAAAGTAATAAGTAAAGGGATGAGACCAGGAGAAGCTTTACACTACCAAGGGGTTGTTCCAGCAAATTCACCCCAGTATGTATTCATTACTTTATCCACATACTCGAAAATAAAACAACAATATCGTGTATCCTGCAGTCAGTTTGGGATCCCATGAGGAAATCCAAATTGACTGACGTGAATAGTTTTCCTTTTTTATAAAAAATATGTTTTTTCCCCTTTCACACAGCATTACATTTAAACTTATGACCGGGACGAAGAAAGATGATGATATTGCTTTTTGTCTGGAATTGTGGCCAGAAAGTGTATCAATTACAAAGACCTACATTAATGGAAATTGGGAAACAATTCAGTATATTAAGGGATGTCCTCTACCTGAAGGATCACAGTTTGAGATCTTCATTGTTATTGGAAACGAAAACTATGTGGTATAGCAATGATCAGAATAAGTATATAAACAATAAAACTACATTAAATAATGTAATTAACATTACATCTACACACATTTTGCTTTTTACTGTTATGAAATTGTGCCCTATTTAGGGTCCATTCCCACCTAATGCCATGTTCCTGGAATTGGCTTTGGGGTGAAAGCAGCTGCTGAAAGTGAATGCTTTTTTGCTTTCCAGGTATATTTAAATGGTTTGAGATACATGATGATGAAATCATATATACCAGTGAACAGACTGTCTGCACTGAGAATTGAGGGAAATGTCATTATAAACAGTCTTGGCTTTGTTCCGGTAAGACAGATTCTCATATATGTTCAATATACTGTAGCTGCACTGGATAGAGCCTGTGAATAATTTAGGAATTCTTCATTCTTATTTTATGAGAACTGGAGCACATCTGTCTCTGGTAAAGAACAAACATCTAGAACCTCACGCTGGGAGCTTTCCAAAGTACAGTTAGGTGAAGCACAACCAGTCTGCAAACCTGTGAGTAACAAAGCACTAGTTTAAAATAGGTGAAACTATTTAAAAATATTTTTGCTACCTAAAGAATAATTAATTAAATATCATATTTGTATTTAGTCAATAAGACTATTAACAATTATTTTAAAAATATTATAAATAAATATTTGCCATAAATATTTCAGCAATGTTTATGACCCTAACAGAACCAACCGTATTTGGGCCAAATCCCTGGAGGATTGAAATGTGGAATGACTTTTTTTTTCCAAGGCGTGGTTCCTTCAGATGCCAGCGGGTATGATTTTATAATACTGCACACAATATACCTCCACTAGTAAGTGGTAGCTTGATGGTTAAGATATTGGATGGTTGGACTGATTGGAAGGATTGTATTTCATATCTTGGGACCACCAAGCTGAAACTGCTGGGATTCTGCTAAGTTGTATAAATGAGATAAATGCAGGTTGCTCTGGACAAGGGCATCTGCCAAATGCTGTAAAGGTTCACTTTTATTAGCATTAAACCAGTATGAAACATCACACTTCCCAATCCTCCAAAACACCTGTGTACATTCATATATAAATACTGGGCAACAAACAAACAAACAAACAAACATTACAAACACTTTACAAATTACTTAACAATCTAAATATTTGGTGTGAAAACTTGCTGCTTTTAAAAAGCATTAATAGTCTCAGCTACACTTTGAGCAGTTTTATATTGAAATTAGCCGATAAGTTGGGAACTGGTATGTTTTTCTGAAAATTGGTCTATTACATAAGTTTATTTTCTTTAATACCAGGTATTTTTGGTGGAAATCTGATCCAGAGTTGAGTAATAACATTTTTAATCCAAATGTTTTATGTGCCTTTTAGATTTGAAATAAATTTCAAGACTGGACCAAATGAAGGTGATGACATTTCTTTTCATCTGAAGACTGAGCTACAGAATGTGGTCTTTAACAGTTACAAGAATGGAAAGTGGGAGGATAAACAATCAACAGAAGATGTGCTATTTGCTAAAGGAGAAGGCTTTGATATCATCATGCTTATTAAATCAAATGGATATTACGTGAGATGAAGTCATTTGATTTAATCACCATTTGTAAACAGAGTAAATAAGGTTAATGTAATATTCTAACTAATGTTAAGCAAGTGTACATTATCTTTACATGTATCTGTTCAGGTATTTTTGAATGGTCGTGACTTCTATCATTTTCTCCAACGTATATCAGAGGAAAAAGTGTCCACACTTCAAATACGAGGAGATGTCCTTATAAAAACCTGTGCAATTATTCATGTAAGTCATTATGTCTTTGATCTCTCTCTCTCTCTCTCTCTCTCTCTGTTTCTTTAAATGTGTGGATGTGTGACGTATACTGTATATCGGACACATAAAGCATGAATATATTCTTTTTTCTACTAGATGGACAGATTTAATCTGACACTCAACCTCTCTGCCCATATTTGAGAACACGTTCATCTCCATTGACTCGATCTTCAAGATCAGGTTTTCTGTTTTGCTGTGCAGAAGTATCATAATATTCATAATCAATTTATAATAGTCGTAAGTTCTCAGTGTTTGTTGGTGACAAGCAGAAATAAACTATATACGTCTGTTTTTTTTTTAAATTAAAATTAAATCTCTGCAGTGGTGTCAAATTTGCTTTTGCTTTTCTTTCCACAAAAAGTAAATTCATTCATTCATTCATTCATCTTCTACCACTTATCCGAACTTCTCGGGTCACGGGGAGCCTGTGCCCCATCTCAGGCGTCATCTGGCATCGAGGCAGGATACACCCTGGACGGAGTGCCAACCCATCACAGGGCACACACACAAGGCGGAGGCAGAAATCGAACCCCCAACACTGGAGGTGTGAGGCGAACATGCTAACCACTAAGCCACCCACAAAACGTAAATGAGATACAAATTTAAATGATCAAGTTAGGGTTGACTTTTATGGGCAGCTTCTCACAGTTCACTTTCAGGGAGAGTGGAGCAATTTTCAGAGATCTGTCTCTACATTGCCAATGTGTGCCCATATCACTTATGGTAGCATGGACTATTTCTTTTCATGATCATTTACTGTACACTATTCTTGCTAAATTACCAATAAATTACCAATGTTGATCCAATTTCAGGTGATTTTTCTTTCCCCTTCTCCTTGAACACACCACTCTAGATCCATTTCATCCAAGCACAGGAAATAGTTTCTGGCCTTTACTTTCTTCTCTAAATGAGCTGAGTATTATTCAGATTCAGTACTGCACGACATATAGATGCATTAACAGATCAAATCTGATGCTAATGAGCAGGAGTTTTAATTGTTAAATTAAAAATTGTTATCATAAAAGTACTTTTAAACATAGCCTACAAAAGGGAACATTATAATTTACACTCCTATAATAGCCAAAGGTGAAAGTTAAAAAGTTAAACACAAACACAAATAATCCAGCATATGTCCTGTGAATAAAGACATTGCATGCCATTTATTCAATTGAATTAACTGAACAATTAAAAAACATTTCACTTGTGTAAATCAGAAATGCTAAAATGTAAGAGCCCCTCTTCTGTCACATTTTCTGAAGTTACAAACATGTACACATATGAATCACATTAACACTAATTAAAGACATTGACATTATAATTAGAAGACATATTGTCACATTTTAAATGAGATAATGGTGCGAGATAGTGTCAGACTGTGAAAGTGTGACTATATTTTCTATATTTATTCCAAGGGTTAAAATGAGATCAAGATTGTGACCTCCATTATGAGCGGGTCCTATTACATTCTGGTTAACTTTACTGAACCTGAGATGGACATAACTGCTGTTCTCAGCTCATCTTCAAACTTATTAACATGAATATTAATTAATATTATATTAAATCTCCAAAAATTAACACTGTGTTTGAAATGAAATCTGCAAATTCACAGAGGAATTCAGAATATGGTCCAGGAGGAATTGAGTCAGTAGACTTATTTTTTGTGACTACATATGTACTTAACTCAAATTAAATATCTATGTTTTTGTGTGTCAAATACATTAATGAGAATGAAAGCAGCACTTCAAGTTGTACACTGTCCTGAACTAACAGGCCAGCCATCCCTTCCATCTGTTCAATTATCTGTAAAGCCCTCATTGTTTATAGAGCACCACCCGGACATCCAGCAGTCCAGAGACCATAAGCTGCCATAACTGACCATATTACTCCTTCAGACATTGCTTTATTTAAAAATAATAGCACAAAATTAATCATAAAATAGGGGAACAAAGGCAAAAAATATTTTTTTTTAATTATTTGAAACCATGAACTACGTCACAGAAACCATAAATTGTAGTTTCAGATTACTGACTATGAATTTTTGCCAAAAGTTTCATTTTAACCAGTTTGTCTTCAAAACAATGCATTCACATTTTTCTTAGCTGCCACTAAGAACTTTACTTGGCTGCTCTGTGCTGTAAGACTCGCGGTGGTGGTGTGTGTTTACATCAACCCGGAATGGTGTACTTGTTTCTAGTTACTGTTCATCGCTAGTGGAGTTTGTGACTGCCCCCAGCACTAATGCTAAAGAGGTGCTATGTGAGCTATATGGGGCTATTAGCGATCTGCAGAATGTTCACCCCGACGGACTGTTTATTATTGCCGGAGATTTCAATCATGCAAATCAAAGTCATTGCTCCCTAAATTCCATCAGTATGTGGACTTTGCAACAAGATGGGAAAACATGCTAGATCTTGTTTACACAAACATTGAATCTTGCGGAGCCCCACCCCCTATCATACGGAGCCACCGCCCCCACCTCGGCTACCCAGAACACATCTCTGTTACGCTAATTCCAGCACACAGACCACTGATCAGACTCTAAACCGGTTCTGAAGCAGGTGAGATCCTGGCCAGCAGGAGCCACCTCTGCTCAGAGTGCACTGACTGGAACATCTTCAGGGAGGCTGCAACCAACAGCGACTCCATCAACTTGGAGGAGTACACGGCATCAGTGACCAGCTACATCAGCAAGTGCAGTGATGATGTGACTGTCTCCAAGACCATCACCACACACTCCAACCAGAAGCCATGGTTGACTGCTAAAGTGAAGTGAAGTGAAGTGAAGTGACATACGGCTAAGTACGGTGACCCATACTCAGAATTTGTTCTCTGCATTTAACCCATCCAAAGTGCACACACACAGCAGTGAACACACACTGTGAACACACACCCGGAGCAGTGGGCAGCCATTTATGCTGCGGCGCCCGGGGAGCAGTTGGGGGGGGGGTTCGGTGCCTTGCTCAAGGGCACCTCAGTTGTGGCCGGCCCGAGACTCGAACCCACAACCTTCGGGTTACATGTCAGACTCTCTAACCATTAGGCCACAACTGCCCACAATGTGTGCACTGCTGAAGACTAGAGACCTTCAGAACAGGGGACAGGGTGGCCCTAAGAACAGCAAGGGCCAAAATGTCCCGAGCCATCAGAGAGGCAAAGCAAGCCCATGCCCAGACAATCCACAGCCACCTCCAGGACAGCGGAGACACCCGGCGCATGTGGCAGCTTCACCTGCCTGTGATAATGATGCCCTCCCTCCCAGATGTGTTAAATGACTTCTACGCTCGGTTTGAGGTGCAGAACAACGTAACGGCAAGGAAGACCATCCCTCCCCCTGATATCTTTCTTTGAGTGCAGTTTGTCCTCTACAAATAATCCATAATGCAGCTATGGGACTTATTTTCAACCTGCCTAAGTTCTCCACACCACCCCACTGCTGTGCTCCTGGACTGGCTTCTGGTAGCTGCATGCATCAGATTCAAAACACTGATGCTTGCCTACAAAGCCAAAAGCAGGACAGCTCCCTCTTACCTCAAAGCTCATATCACTCCTCACACTTCACCTCGCACCCTGAGAGGTACCAGCACTGCTCCACTAGTCCCAGCATCTCTCAGGTTAAGAGGTAGGTACACAACAAGACTCATCTGTTCTTTCAGCGATGAACGAATGAAGCCCTACATCTTCCTTAAACCTAATTTGAGGATATCATTTTGCCAAGAGAGTGAGTGTATTGTGAGTGTAATCACACCTTAAGGTGTGAATTGGGGGCAGGGCTTACCTATTTAAATTGAAGGTTTGTCAGAATCTCTCTCTAACATTAGTGTCTAGTACTGTTTGATATATTCTACCATACCTTAATTCTTAGACAAAAATATATTAAAAAAAATGCTGGCCAGGGCGTTCGAGCCACATGCACCAAATTCGGATATGTCATAGACCCTGGTCTGAAGTTTGTTGCTCCTATTTTTCTAAGCGATCGGAATTCCGGCATTCCCGGTACGGAAGCTCAAAGTGGCCTTTTTTCCCATAGACTTCCATTATAAACTTTTGAGGTTTATAACTCGGCAAGTTTTCGAGCGATTTACACCGAACTCAGACAGATTCTTTAGGACCTTACTCCGGACCAAATTTTTATTCCGGAGTTCCGACGGAATTTTCGGTTTTCCTGTAGTCGACGATCGAACATCCCATAGACTTGAATAGGGAATTCCGAAAAGTCCTCTAAGCTCTCACACACAATACATCCAACATTAAGAATTGCATGTACTGTTCTATGCAGTATAACAAGTAGAATCCGATAATGACTGCAGTATTGACATGAAATGTTCAAACCCTCAGTAGCCACTTTTTGCCAAATGTATTGGCACCCCACCGGGTATTCTGGTGACGTCACTCAACATCACGTGACATCACGTGTAGCCCCGCCCCCCAAAACAAGCGAAATAGGAAATTTGCACAACATGGACATGTGACATATCAAAACACTCAGCACAATGAGGGGAACTGCCCCACGGGTATTATGGTCACATCACGTGACGTCATGTGAGATCACGTGACGTTACGTGAAAATTAAATATTTGCACAACATGGACATGTGACATATCAAAACACAGCACAATGGGGGGAACTACCTCACGGGTATTCGGACCACGTCACATGCTCATGTCCGCTCACCTCCAAAAGTATTGGCACTCTAGCGGTCCAGTAGCTTTCACAATCTTTTTGTCCACTCGCCTCCAAAATGCACCGGCCTTTGCGAATACTTGCACCATCAAAGCCAACATCAAAGTTTGTCGTGATGAACTTTACAAATCTAGTTCTGTTAAGTTTGTTTATTTTTAATTTCTACAAAGTTTAAAGCATTTTGTATAATTAATTTTGTGACAATTGCAGGTGATGACCAAGTGCCACCCAGAGCGCAGAAACCAACATCACAGTAGCAATGAGCAGTGGGAGTACAATTCAAAATATAGCTCACATAGAGATTGTAAATGCTCTCTCCCATCTCATAAATTCTTTACCCTCCTGACATCTGGCAGGAGGTACAACAGCATTCGGAATACCACCAGAAGACTGAAAAACAGTTTCTTTCATGTTTCAGTCAGATTAATTAACACTCTTCTACCACCCAGTGCTTACCTGTGCAAACACAACCCAATGTGACTCAAATAAGACTTCACACCATCATATTATTATTTCATATATTTACATTTATATCATATATTTTCAGATTAGAATTTATTTTGCTACCAGTATTACTGTTATACTTTTTGCTACTACACTACACAATAGTCCATTGTTCGCAGCCCATGTCCTGTGAATTTGTATATCTATTATTCTGTATTCATCTTATACTCTTGTGTATTGCATTTTATGCAGTATTGTGTACTGTTAAATGCTGCACCATGTTCCTGGAGGAAGAACATTCCATCATTCCAATGTATACAAGCTAGATAAAGGACTGACAAGAAAAATCCACTTGACCTATCTGAGTTACTATACTATATCTTGACCTGTATCTGTCAATAACACGGGGATAAAAACAGACCCAAATGCAGGATAGCGTAAAATAAACAGGTTTAATAAATAAAAAAAAAAACACAAAACAGGGACACAGACTAGACAACAGATGATGACATCAGACAACATAAGATGCAATGGACAACGCGGCATGGTTAAATACACAACACAATTGAACACACGAGGAACAGGTGTGTAGAGGCGAGGAGAAGATACAAGGGTGGTGCAGAAACGTGACATACAACATAAACAAAAGCACGTGGCCAAAGTCCGGGCTGAGTCCTGACAGTATCTGCTTGATTTTATGGATCGTGCCCCTACCACATGATTGGCTGATCAGATAACTGCATAAATGAGCAGTTGTTCAGGTCATCCTTTTAAAAAGGATGGTGAATGTAGGTACAAAGCAACTTTGCAAGGGACAAAAATATAAGTCACTATATATGAAATAAAGGAATGATATCTGGCAATGATCAGATATCATGTAATGTCAGACAAAAGCTAATATACTAGTGTTTAGAAAGGGGCTAGTGTTACAAATACAGATATTTTAAAATGACTAAAATTATAATAAAAAAATAAAAATGAGCAAGCATATTAAACAAAACTCACTATTCAAATGTAGAGTTCCTTGGAGCTCTATGTCGCGTCTGTCATTTACATTTACAGATTATTTTGTTAATAAATAAAGCTAATCGGGGGGGCACGGTGGCTTAGTGGTCCGTCTCACACTTCTAGGGTCAGGGTTCGATTCCCGCCTCCGTTTTGTGTGTGCGGAGTTTGCATGTTCTCCCCGTGCCTCGGGGGTTTCCACCGGGTACTCCGGTTTCTTCCCCCGGTCCAAAGACATGCATGGTAGGTTGATTGGCATCTCTGGAAAATTGTCCGTAGTGTGTGTGTGAGTGAATGAGAGTGTGTGTGTGCCCTGTGATGGGTTGGCACTCCGTCCAGGGTGTATCCTGCCTCGATGCCCGATGACGCCTGAGAAAGGCACAGGCTCCCTGTGACCCGAGGTAGTTCGGATAAGCGGTAGAAGATGAGTGAATGAGTGAGAAATATCTGTCATACCTATGGCCAGACAGAGTTTCTGAAAGACGAGAGTCTAAAAAAACTGGTTCAAAAAACTTCACTGATCTTATGCAATGTGCCAATGCTATTCATGTTAAAACTTTCACAAAGCCTGTAGCTTTGGAGATACTTTCATTAAAACAGATCTACAGTCTTTATTAAACCTAGTAAAATACCATAGGTTGTAGAATTAGCAGTCTTAGCCATGCCAGTTTTAAACCCTATCAGAATCAGAATTATCATCTGCATCAGAACAAGAAACTCTTCACCACATATTAGTTGTACTCACAAGAATTGCTTTTCACTTTGTAATTTTTCAACATCAAAACATACAATACAACAATAATCCAACAAACAATTATGGATTATTAAATTCAATTCAAGTTTATTTGTATAGCGCTTTTTACAATAGATATTGTCTCAAAGCTGCTTTACAAAACATAAAAATAGAGCAGAAATTAAACATAAGGAATAAAAAAAATAAAAATTCAAGATTATTATTAGATATCTATAGTTCGTAATGTGTTTGTATTTATCCCCAATGAGTAAGTCTGAGGTGACTCAGGTGACTGTGGGGAGGAAAAACTCCCTTGAATTGGTGAAAGAAGAAACATTGAGAGGAACCAGACTCAAAGGGGAACCTCATCCTCAACTGGGTGACACTGGGGGTGTGATTATAATAATAATAATAATAATAATAATAATAATAATAATAATAGTCTGATAAATGTTGTAGTGATGTAAAAGACCACATGGAGTTCACATCTCCTCTTTAGTATAGCAGAGTCTAACTGGAGCTGGTAGATCTGTAGATGTCTCAGGATTCTCAAAGTCAGCCTCAGCTCAGTGGAGGTCCAAAATCTTCACAGAAGAATTGGAGCTGGTACAATGTCTGGATGCCTCGGGATGGGTAAAAAGAGAGAAGCAGTGGAGAGGGATTAATGTAGCTGCTGTTCATAAAAAGAAAATGTGCAAGTCTGATGTAATGGAGCACAATTTTATGGGATGTATTTTGTGTCATTAGATTAGATAGGCAACATAATTATAACAGCATTTATGAATACATAGACATTGTGAGAACATTTTGATTCCCTAGACAACATTTAAAACTAATTAAAACATAATGATCATAGTCAAATAAGTGTCAGTCAAATAAAGACTATTTTGACTATGTACTACTACTGAATAATTCCACCAGTATATTATATTATTATTGTAATTAAAACCCTAATTGTAAAGCATGTGAAAAGTCTGAGAGAAAAGGGTGGATCATCTTCCACGATTATTTGCTTAAATTGGTAGAGAATTCCTCAGGTGATCGAGCAGGCTATAAATATCTGACAATCTACAGATAAAATTCAGGAGTTTTTTTGGAGTCTGACACTGACTAAAACCAAAAACTTTTACAATCACCTTTACTGAGCCAATTTTATTGTGAGACGCAATACACCAGGTGAGCCAATTCTAGCTATTTATGTTATAACTGGTACTAATAGTATCATTATGTGAATGATCTTAATATGAAACCTCTAGTAGTGCTAATTATAACAATTTATTTTTCTTGTATTTTTATCAGCTATGGAGGCCAAAGTCATTGAAATGGCAGCACTAGGAAGGGCTTTGCACCCTGGCATGTTGTACGACTGCCGCAGCGATTCTATCATTCCAGGTAAAATGGCACGATTTTTAACTATATACAAGTGTTGCTTTACTGCTACATAATGGCAACCTCCATTGACTGCATCTTAATACACATGTAAATGTTAAGTTTCAACATTAAAACATTAAAATAAGAAAAAAAAAAAGATTGCCTGTGTGAGCAAAGTTAATGAGCATCAATGATCAATACTGTTCTTTAGACATATTAATGTAATGTAATTAATTAATTAATTATTGGAAACCTCTAACTATGCAAGAGATTTCAATCATATATACTTATTAAGGAACATCATTACATTTTTATCATTATTTTTCTTTTTTCAAACTTAAGTAAGATTCTATTGATTAATATCAATGAGCAAGGCTTTGAAATTAGAATAAGAAGCTAGAAGAGCATGGATTGTCAGAGAAAGGGATGTTTTCAGGGATAGAAAATCAGACCCATGTGCAGGCATAAAACATAAAAGTGGGGTTTATTTATTAAATATCAAAAGGCTGGAAACACTAAGAACACAGAAACAATTAAAAACACCAAGTCACAAAACCAGAACAAAAGAAAATCACAGAAAACAAAACAGACACAGAGACAAAACCAGCAAAAACCAAACACAAGACAACAGGATTAAATAAATAGGGAGGGTAATTACTGAAACACAAGGGACAGGTTTGCAAAAGCACATGGCACAAGACAAAGCCTGCCAGAATGTCCCCCTAGTGTCCAGGAAGGGAATTGTCGAAGCCTGACACTGTTTGGTGATTACAGTTATTATACTGATTTTCTTGATGAATGTATTTGACTGTACTAAAAGATTTCTTTGGTGTATAGCTGTCTGAAAGCTAGATAAATTAGTTCAGGATTGATGAGATGAATGACAAGATTGTTTAACAGTAGATTGTACCTTTAAAGTGATTATTAAAATAATCAGGATTTAATTTTTTAAATATAAACAGAAAGTAATGTTATATATTGATGTACTCATCGTCCTCTTAATTTGGCCCTGTTGGTATTCATGGGATTTAAACTTTACTTTTTTCATTTATCCCCATAAAACCAATGTTTAGTTATTTTTATTTATGTTGGTTTATTATGCAGGTGTGTAATAAGGTCACAGTTCTTCAATATTTTATTTTACATCTGAAGTTATTTATTTGTGGATTCACTGAAACAAGTATGACAGAAGTATCATTTGCAGTCTCTTACTTATTTCAGGTATTTCTCTATGGGATAACGAAACAATAAAGAATGGTGTGGTTTCCTCTCGTCAGCCCAAGACAGATCTAAAGTTCACTGCTTCTGACTCTCTCAGTGAGAAAGCTAAACTCCTAGATGTGAGCGCCTCCCTTTCAGCTAGCATCTTGGGTGGTTTAGTGGATGTTGGAGGCTCAGCCAGGTTCTTACGTGATAACAAATCCTCAGCGCGTCAGAGCCGGGTTTCTCTGCAGTACAGCCAAACAACAAGATATGAAGAGTTTACGATGGACCGAAATATCACCTTCCACAACATAATCGAAGATCAAACTGCCACACATGTTGTTACTGCTGTACTGTATGGAGCTCAGGCCTTCATGGTGTTTGACCTAATAGCCAATGAGAATGAAGACAAAGAAGAAATTGAGGGAAACTTAAATATAATGGTCAAAAATATTCCTTTTATTGATATTGAGGGAGCTGGAGGTCTAAAAATGAGTGATGGTGAAAGAAAAATGTCTGACAAAATCAGCTGTACCTTTTATGGTGACTATGAACTTGAGCAAAACCCCACAACATACATAGAGGCCCTGCAGCTGTACAAGGAGCTGCCATCTCTGCTGAGGAAGAGGGAAAATGATGCAGTACCAGTGAAGGTTTGGCTTTATCCCCTTGCACATTTGAGTAAAAAAGCAGCTTCCTTAGTCAGAGAAATTCCCAGGATTCTGATCACTAAAACAGAATCCTTACTGGAGGACCTGGGAAATGCAGAGATTCAATGCAATGATCTAATTACAAACACAACAATAAACGATTTCCAGGATGTGAGACGAAGGCTGAAGACATTTCAGGATTTTCTAGGAGTCTACAAGATGATGTTTCTTAAATCGCTGCGTAAGCTCATTCCTGCTATTCGGGGTGGAAAGGTGCAGGAGCAGGCCTTAACAGAAATCATAGCCATTCATCAGAAGTCTCCGTTTACAGCTGAGAAGCTTAATCACTGGCTTGAGAACAATCAGAGTGAATTACATCTGCTTAATCTCTATACCCAACAACTGAGCGGTGTCCCTGTTCTAAAATACTCAGCCCTGATGAGCAGCATTCTCATAGATCCCAGTGTTGATAGTGTGGTGTGCTTCTGCTTCACTTCTCTGAAATATGAAGACCCATATTTGTCAATTCTAACAAAATTTTTAAAAGTAGATGAGTTTGAAAACCTGATAACAGTTTCAGAGCCAGCTGAGCAATTGTGGTTCCAACGTCCTGATTTAAATGAGAAGATGAAACACAGCTTTTTTCTCTTCAGGAGTTTTTTCCAAGCTAATAAAGATGAAACACAAATGAGGTTCGTCATTGTGTCAGTCTCCGATCCCTCCAATCCTGGAATCTCTATCCGTCTTTATAAAAAAGGGAAAATGGTGGACAGTGCATTTCAACCTGTGTCCAAACCCCCTGCACCCAAGGTAAACATTCAGGACAGAAATATAATCCTGAAGCTGCAGAAGTCCCCAACCGGATCAACAGAGCGGTTTAGAGTGGAGTACAGAACAACACAGGTCTCTGATTCCGAAGCTGATGTGGAAAAATGGGAAGTCACAGATACTCCAGATGTTCAGGAGAACTTTACACTGACTGACGTTAAGCCTGCAAACCAATACTGGGTCCGCTACAGAGCTATTAGTGAAGTTGGAGTGAGTGAAGCCAGTGATTCTGTCCTCTTCTTTCGGCAAGGAAAATTAAAGTTTTCTGTGGGCCAGACTTGGGTCAGTTAAGTTTTTTTTTTTACAATTTCTATTCATGCATGTACGATTTTTGACCATTCGTCATTTAGAGTTTAGCTTAAAATGTACATATTTGTCTGTAAAATGCACATTTGTTTTTCTACAGAACTGGGAACGTTATTCCATTATTACTGAACTAAGGACCCAAATGATGGGTAATTTGGCAACTTCAAAGTGGAGTCCCTCAAACATCCAATCAGAGGTTATAAGTTTATTGAACAACCCTGTGAGTAACAATATTTATAGTTAGGATCAACAGTGCAATAAACATTATCCCCTCTGTGTTGATTGGACAATTAAAATAGTTACCATTAGACATTGCCATTATTTAGTTTCTTTAGGTCCCTGAGTTTAAATCTCATAGGCCTTAAAGGGCATCTGCCAAATGCCATAAATGTGAATGCAGTGTGAAAAGAAAAGCATTTCTTACTTCTCATAGAGCACCATATTGGTGATGAAATGTCATAAGGCAGAGGATCCATCTGCAGGTTTTATTAAGAGTGCAAGTGTCAACGTAGGCAAACAACAACGCAGAGTAGATAGAAATCATAATCAATATAACAGACAAAGGGTCGGGGCAGGCGGCAGAGTATCATAGAACAGAGATACATACAAAGTTATAACCAGAAAGTACAAGACAGAAAAACGCTCAGAATGATAGCCGAGGCAAATCGAGACTTTGCACAGAAGTCAAGTTCAAGTTCGTTTACATAGGAAGTGGCTGACTGGGAACTGGTGGCGGTGCAATCAGTCCCCATGATGGATTAAGGGAAGTGTAGTCCAGAAGTTATTAATACTCGGGAGAATGTACCCTGTGGTGGCGAACGGTGGACGACACAGGTGCCTCATTCATGACAATATTGCTGATTTTCTAGAACTTTTGTGTTCTAGAATGGAGCCTTTATATAGATTGAAACTGCCCATATATGTCATATCCATTCATCATGGGTTTATGGCTTCTAATTGTTCATTGCTTACTCACCACAGAAACTTCCCTGTTGGGCTGAAGTCCCTGGAGGGATGAAAATAGGAATGGCTTTGTGCTTCCAAGGGGTTCTTTTTGAAACGGATAGACCGTAAGTATACATGACCCATGCTCTCTCTCTCACACACACAAACACACACACGAGTCAAGAAGCTTTTATTGTCATTTCAACCTTAAATAGCTGACGCAGTACAGTGAAATGAAACAACTTTGCTCCAGGACCATGGTGCTCCATAGAACACAGAGAACACTAAGGACTGAAAGAAAGTTGTTACAGCCACATCAAGTGCAACATGTGCAAATAGTGCAAGACAAAAGACAGTGCAGACAGACAATGCAAAACTCGTTGAATGTAATGAACGTTACAAAACATTGTGCATGGGGGTGAGGGTGAATGCTCCAGCGATGCTCCTGATTGGCCCGTGCTTTTTCGGCGGGAGTTTCTCCTGCCCTGTTTCACTCTCACTCCCTGCGGCGCTGGCCATGATGCTGAAGTCTCAGAGATCGCGCTTAGCACTACTGGCCAAGGTGCTGAACCGTCGCCTTTTAAACTCTCTCTTTCTTCTTGGCTGCCGATGAAGAGGGCAAAGAGCGGTTTTCCTCCATGAATTTGCTGCGGTGCACGTGCTGCCACCACAATATATACACTAACATTAGAGCCACAATTTGGTGAGTTACTGAAATTTGGTGTGCAAAGAATGTGCAAAACAGCAATTCAAAGAATTGTGGTGTAAATGTCCGTGATAGAGGGAAGAGAGACTCCAATAATCTTCTCAGCTGTCTACACTATCTTGCGATCCGAGATGGTGCGATTTCCGAACCAGACAGTGATGCAGCTGCTCAGGATGCTGCTCAATGATCCCTCTGTATAATGCAGTCAGGATTGAACTTGATGATGTGGTTCAATCTGTGCATTGCTAAACAGTCGTGAGTCAGCAGAGGGAACAGCTGTGGACTGAGGACACAGCCCTGAGGGGCACCAGTGCTCAGTGTGGTGGTGCTGGAGATGCTGTTCCCGATCTTGACTGACTGAGGTCTCTCAGTCGCATAGTAAAATAGTGAAAAACATAGTATACCACAGTGAAAACCTCGGCTAATAACTATAATCGTCTTTACTTTTTTTTTTTACAGATTTTTCTTCAATCTTAAAACTGGCCCCAGCACTAATGACATCGCTTTTAATTTGACACTTTATCCCAATAATTATTCTGAATGCAGAACAGGCCAGAATAGAAATTGGACAAATTCAGTAAAATATTTCGGGTGCCCTTTATCCAGAGGATCACACTTTGTTTTCTTCATCGTCATCACTCAAAAAGCCTACGAGGTATGGGGATTAAAAAATAAGTGGCGACATACAAGTAAATAATATAAGCGATGTTAACTAATTTCTTATTTTCAGGTGTATTTAGATGGCCGGAAGTATTGCTCATTCAATCACCATATACCAGTGGACAAAATTAGGATGATTCATATCAGTGGCTTTGTCAATATAAATAGCGTGGGTTTTGTTTCGGTAAGTCATGTTGTCAAAGTCTCCAGTTATTTTGTAGTGGATAGATTTACACTGTACAGGGTTTTGGTACAGTGTAAGGTACAGTGCGTTTAAACAACTGTAATAAAAATAAAAATAGACATCTTATGGATAATTTTGTTAATGCATATTCTTTATACTTTTCATCTCTCCAGAACTGGAGTGCATCTTCTTTTGGTAAAGAACAACATTCTGGCATCCCACAGTGGGAGCTTTCTAACATCCAGTCAGATATCAAATATCCTCTCTGTAAACCTGTAAGTAATATGCACTTCAAAATAAGTTCCCTTTCGGAACTTGAGCTGCATCGAAACGCTATGGGAACGCCCTCTGCGTGACCCAAGTCGCGTAAACAGGAAGCTACAAATGGCTGCGAGATGAACAAGACGCTAGCTTCTGCTCGTTCAGGTAAGCACTGTTTTTCTGATACTGTGTTTCTGATCGAGTGATGGCTAGCAGACAGAATTTCCATAAGTGTGTTTTCACATGATCGGTGTGTTGTTTGCTTGGGAGTGGAGCATGCACAATCGGCTCTCGTGGGAGTCGATTGCTCGCACTGTAGTCGCTTGGCTATGTGCACGCTTCACTCTCGGAGAGCGCTCTTCGAGAAGAGCCAGCCTCGTCTGCTGAATCGAGCTCCGGCTCTCGCGGAGAAGCAGGCCCGATGGCTGCTTCTTCTCCCGGCGCGAGCAGTGCGGCATTACATATCTCTCCCTCTGAGGAAGGAGAGCTGATGGATGCTAGCTAGCCCGTGGGCTCCTCACAGCTTGTGCTGTACGAGGAGCTCTTCGAGGTCATGACACGAGCCGTAGCCAAGCTGGATTTAGATTGGCTGGTGGAGCAGCAAAAGCAGCGCACACCCAGTAAGCTGGATGAGTGTTTCCTGCGCCCTGTGTCACTTCCTGGGCACCGGGGCCTGCCATTATCTCCCGATCCGCACGCCGAGGTGTCCAGATCCTGGGAAACCCCATACTCGGCACGCGCTTCTCCTCGGTACCCCTCGCTCTATGCGAATGTCGTTGAGGCTAAGGTGTGCGGCTACGGGCGATGCTGCGTGTGGACGAGACGCTGGCTAGCTATCTCTCCCCTAGCGTAGCATTATCGCTAAAGGCTCCGGTGTTCCCTAATAAGCCGCTACGTACTACGTCGGCCTTAGTGGGGAAGGCTTACGTGGCAGCAGGTCAGGCCACGGGCTGTCTCCACACCATGGGTGTGTTGCATGCATACCAGGCTGACCTGCTATGAGATTTGGGTGAGGAACTTAGCTCCGGGCCCGCTGATATTGAGGAGAGTCTTCGGGCCACAAAACACACGGCGCGGGCCATCGGTCGGTCCATGGCGGCCCTGGTGGCCACTGAAAGGCATCTGTGGCTCACCTTGTCCAACCTCCCAGACAAGGATCGAGCTGTGCTGTTGGACGCACTGATGGCTCTTCCTGGACTGTTTGGCAACGCTGTGACGGCAGTCGTGAACAAGTTCCAGGAGTCTAAAAAGCAGTCAGCTGCATTTCAGCAGTACCTCCCTCTGCGATCTCGTGGGGCTGTTTTTCGGTGGCAGCACCAGCCTGGTCCTTTCGGGCACCGCGAGGCCCAGAAACAGAGCATGGCCACCCGATCTCTGCAGGCGGGGCCTAAGGGCACAAGGCGACGCTCTGGGCTCAAGAAAGAGCAGTGGTGCGTAGACCCTGTCAGACTACGGTTGGGGGGATGGGGCACACCTCATGTTACAGTGCCCATCTTTCCCCTGCACCACCGGGGCACTGGGCCATTGGCTCTGCCACAAGATGTGCTCCAGAGCACAGCCCCCCACCAGCGGGCACCTCCCTCCACTTCCGCCCAAAGTCTCGGTACGGATGGGGGAGACAGTATGTTGCTCCGGCTGTTCAGGTCATGGAGGCCAGTCTGGCAGCCTTGCCACAGGATGTGCCTCAGGGCACAGCTTCCCTCCAGCAGTTCGCTCCCCACCTTTCCACCCGAAGGTTCGTTGTGGAAGGGGAGGGTCCGCCGCCTCTCGCGAGGCGCCATCAGCTGCAGGGCTCAGCCCCAGCTGCTCTGAGTGGGTCAGAGGCCAGCCCCGAGGGGCTGGTTCCCCTGAGGAACTTTCTGACAGCTTGGGAGGAGCTCTCCCTGTGGGTCCTGTGGATCATAGAGGACGGCTACATGGTTCAGTTCGCGTCCTCTCCTCCCGTTTCAACGGGATGTGTCCCACCCTGGTAGGACCCAAGCAGGCTCTGGTCCTGGAATGGGAAGTGTGCACACTCCTGAGGAAAGGAACCATTGAGGTGGTTCCCCCCTCGGTTCGAGAGTCAGGCCTCTACAGCCTGTACTTTGTCGTTCCAAAGAAGGATGGCAGGTTGTGTCCCATTCTGGATCTACGCTCCTTGAACCACTCTCTCAAGAGGCTCAGGTTCAGGATGCTCACCCTCAAGGAGGTTGTGACTCAGATCAGGTCCTGGGACTGGTTCATCACATTAGATATGGAAGACGCATACTTTCACATTTCCATCCTTCCTGCACACAGGAGGTTCCTGATGTTTGCTTTCGGGGGCGAAGCTTACCAATATTGGTTCCTCCCGTTTGGCCTAACCTCATTCAGGAGAGTGTGGGAAGGCCAGCCACTTACTGTGAAGCAGTTCCAGATGCTGCTAGGGCTCATGGCAGCGGCATCCAGCGTAATCATGCTTGGCCTCCTGCACATGAGACCTCTCCAGGGACCTGGCTCCGGGGAAGGGGGGTTTCTCTCAGGGGAAACCCATATCATTCCATCAAGGTCTCGCGGCCTTGGATGTTTGGAAAGACCGAACTTTTCTGTCCCAAGTCCCCGTGTTGGGGGCTCCATGTCGTTGCATGGGCTGAGGCTATGCCTGTACACCTTTCCCCCGGTTGCACTGCTCTCTGGAGTTCTGGAGAGAGTTCGCCGGGATAGAGTCTGTCTCCTCCTGGTAGCACCTCGATGGCCGGGCGGCTGGTCTCACTACCGAGGTAGTAGAGACCCTTCTCCACTCCAGAGCTGCCTCCACGAGGAGGTCGTACACCGCATAATGGTGACTGTTTACATCGTGGTGTGAGCACCATGGCCTGGAACCAGTTAACTGCCCGATTGGCTCAATTCTGGAGTTCTTACAGGAACAGTTTGCCACTGGGTTAACCCCCTCGACCCTGAAGGTTTACTGTCCGCAATCGCGGCATATAGCACCCCGCCGGACGGGCAGTCGCTGGGTAGGCACCCATTGTGACACGTTTCCTCCACGGCACCCGGAGGCTGAGGCCCAGGACGTGACCCAGAGTGCCTGTCTGGGATCTGGCAGTTGTGCTGGCGGCTCTATCGGAGCCCCCCTTCGAGCCATTCACCGAAGTGGCCCTTAGGTTTCTGTCTATTAAGACCACCTTCCTCTTATAGATTTCCTCCCTGAAGAGTATCGGGGATCTGCAGGCCCTGTCCGTGGCCCCGTCTCGCGTGGAGTTTGCCCCTGGCATGGCCAGAGTGTTTCTCAATCCGAAACCTGGGTACGTACCGAAGGTGCCTTCAGCCCCCTCACGACCTGTCATGTTGCAGGCATTCTGTCATGTTTACAGCCCCCGAACAGGAACGACAGAACTGACTGTGTCCAGTGCGAGCAATGGTCACTTACCTCCGCAGGACGAGTCCGTGGAGAAAGTCGGAGCAGCTCCTCGTCTGCTACGGCCCTAAAAGGAAGTGTTTCCTCGCAGCTAAGCAGACGTTGAGCAGATGGGTAGTGGATGTGATTGTGTCGGCTCACGACTCCACTGGCCTCCCCGCACCGCTCGGGGTCCTCTGTCTTACGTGTGGGTGCCGAGGCCCTCACTCTCTAAGCAGGGTCTGGTCAGTGTGGCGTGATTGGACACTCGTTCCCATAGTGTTTCGACGCAGCTCAAGTTCCGAAAGGGAAGGTCTCTAGGTTACGACCGTAACCCTAGTTCCCTGAGGAACGAGACGCTGCGTCTCCGTGCCACACTCCCTGCATCCCTGCGGCGCTTACGTTCTCTCACAGGAGCTAGCGTCTTATCCATCTCGCAGCCATTTGTAGCTTCCTGTTTACGCGACATCACCCGCCGATGACGTCACATCCCAACGCCTATTGTTCAGATTACACACGTGGTTCAGAGCGCGGTCACGCAGAGGGCGTTCCCATAGCGTTTCAACGCAGCATCTCGTTCCTCAGGAACCTAGAGACTTTTATTATCGTGTGAATAATCACATATACTAATAAAGCTAAAAAAAAAAGTACAACAAAGGAACAATAAAAGATTATGATTAGAAATACTGTTTAGCCTTCAAAATAATGCTAACATGATTTATGACTCAAACAGAACCAGCCCTATTTGTACCCAATTCCTGGAGGGTTAAAACCTGGATTGGCTTTGTTTTTCCAAGGAGTAGTTCCTTTAGGATCCAAGGGGTATGCTCTCAAAATACTGCACACAAAAACCTTCACTTTTTAATTTTATTTATTGTCTTTAAAAGACTGAAACTTACATATCTTTTTCAGCTTTGAAATAAATCAAAAGGTTGGGCCACATGAACATGATGAAAACATCTTCCAGTTCAAGACTGACCTATCAAGTGTGGTCTATAATAACTACCATAATGGTGAATGGGAGCAACAAATATACAAGGAGGATACCATATTTGTTGAAGGGGAAGCCTTTGATATCTTTATGCTTACTAAACAAGGAAAATATGAGGTGGGAAGGAAAATGTGTGGAGAAACAGTGATGATGTCAATAACATGATATTAAATCTTTTCTTTTACCTGTTTAGGTATTTGTAAATGGACGTCAGTTAAGTAAGTTTACAGAAAAGAGATCAATAAGTGATGTGTCCATAATTGAAATCACTGGAAACGTCTTCATGAACACTTTTGCCATTATTCAGGTAAGTCATTGTCATATAGTCAAACAAATAATTGTCTTCTGTGAAATAACTTTGCTGTTATGTTTGCAAAAAATTTTTTTTTTTGAAATATACATGACATATTGTAAGAATATCATATGATTAAAATGTAATCAAATTAATATAATTACAATTCAAACATTGAATGTAACAAATTCTAATAATAATAATAATAAAATATTATCTACTCTAAGTATAAGATTCTCATATATTAGCAATTAAAGACTATTTTATTCAATAATTAATAACACTTTTTCCTTTTTTTCCCTGTCAGGTGGATTACACTAATCTGATCCTTGACATTGCAGCCCTTATGTGAGGATATCACCAGGCTACATCATTCTTTCATTTACTGGTTTGTGCAAGTGACTTAGTGATGGAGATGTTTAATGGTCACACAAGTGTTAATAAAACTCTTTACTTCTAACTGTTGAGTTGTGTTTGTATAAATAAATTTGTCTTGGTTTGTGTTAATCTGAATTAATGTGTCTGGGATGCTGGACAAACAGATATCAGTAAGTCATTTTAAAAAAATAATAAAGTAACTGAAGTATAGGTTCAATAAGACTGTTTGGGAAATTTACTTAAGATATGAAAATATTAACAGGTATAAAAATGTGTTATAAATCATGAAAATTTATATTAGTAATAACTGACTCACTCTTCTTTTTGGAAATATATGAGATAAATATAGGCTTACATTTTTAAGCTAATATTATTAATACATTTGACAAACAAAATCAAAGAAAGTTCAAAAGAGTTCATTCAGATGAAATAGCAACCTAATTTTTTGGTAAATTTGCAGGACCAAAAATCCTATATCTAATATTCTAATATCTAATCATTTAAACTGTTTATTAATTAAAATTATTTAAAAAATCTGTATGAGTTTGAAACTTTCTTTTAAATTGTGTAACATTATAAAGCACATATTTACAGCACCACAACATCAAAGGTCAGTTTGTTTCTGATTGAAAATGTTTCTTTTTTTACTACTAATTTGCTTCCTTTGTTGTACTCCACTGTTATATATTTCTTTAGCTGTACCTGTTCTTTTTCATACTTGTTTTTCTGTCATCTATGCAAGCTCCCTGATGACAGAAAGAGTTTCAATACCTTTTAATTTTATGTGAACATATCGCTAAAATTTGTTTTATAAATCATATTGTCACATCAACAGTGGAAATGGTATCGAACTACACTACCAAAATTATTAAGTGGCCTGGATACGTGGTTGCTAAGGACTACAAAACTCAGCACCAGAGACCGTCATGTTCACCTTTAGCATCTTACTGATCATACACACTGGTTCAAAATTACTGCTCTACCCAGGATACTGATGAACTTAGAATCTTTTATTAATAATTAGAATGATCTACTAGGGTTGAAATACAGAAAGTATCAGGACTCAGGCCAGACATTTGTTGATGTTCTGTGTTCACGTGTCTGCCCCGCCCTTGTCTCTTCCTCCCCAACTCTGCACACCTGTTCCTCATGTCTAATTGTCTTGTCTATTTAACTGTGCCACGTTGCCTTGAGCAGCACGGAATCCTCTGTTGTTATTTGTCTGATATTGTCTAGTCTTGTCTCTAGTCTGTGTCCCTGTTTTATGTTTTTTGTTTATTTTATGCTATCCTGCATTTGGGTCTATTTTATCACTGCGTCACTGACAGAAAGTCAGTGTTAATGTAATGCAAAGTATTTTAAGATTTATTGGCCATATCACTACTACAACCCAGGATTAAAAGCCTAGATTAAAACCTTGGGGTTATGTTTTTGCAAGTGTACAATCAAATTAAATTTATTTGGATAGTGCTTTTAACAATTCCCATTGTCTCAAAGCAGCTTTACAAAAGTATGGAAACATAAGAGAGAAAAAGACAATAAATATCTATCTATCTATCTATCTATCTATCTATCTATCTATCTATCTATCTATCTAGATAGATAGATAGATAGATAGATGGATGATTTTCACATAATTTTGAAGCAAAAACTCTAGGCTACAAGATCCAGTTCTCATAAGTCCTGTAACCCTAACCAATGTTCTGTATGTGTTTTATGGCCTTATTCAAGTGATTTATAATGTTTCATTTTTCACTAACCATACATAAACATTGTTTTCTCAAAAACACAATCATGTACATACATGCTGCTCACATATTATTGTAGTCCAGTTTGTGCTGATTACTTTAGTGTGATATTTAGAGATATTAGACTTTAGCCATTTATATATGTATAAGCAACTGGAAAAAGCACAAATTTCAGGGTATGACACAACTTCTCCAGGCCCTAAAAATACCCTCAGACCTCAGAGGGTTAACCTGATGTTTATGGAAAATATGTCTAAGGGGTAAAGGTAGGTAATAATAACAAAGGGCCCAGGACAGAGCCCTGGGGTACACAAGTGGTAACGGAAACTAATGAAGAGGTGAATGATTTTAGTTGAATAAACTGTGTGCGATCAGAGAGATATGAATGAAACCATTTCAAAGGGAAATTGTGTCAAAAGCTGCACTCAGATCAAGCAGCAGGAGGATGGACAGTAAACCAGAATCAGCTTCCATACGCAAATCATTTGTCATTTTTAATAGGGAATACCTATACCAACCTAATGCTGGACCAACATACCACCATCCCAAGGAACATGGAAGGAATTGATATTTGCTTTGTGTAGCCGGTCTTATGCTAACCGCTGCTACTCTTATCTGCATTGTGTTCAAGGAAGGCTCAGGACGCTTTCACTCAGTTCACCAAGACCATTAACAGTCTTGCCCTCCAATCAACACTCCTGTGGATTAATATCAATAGAGAAAATAAATAACTCGTGGGCACCTCGTGAATATGCATTCCTCTCTCCAGCATATGCAATGCAGACTCATATGTAACAGTTGAACAAAACACATTAACATTCATACAAAAACAATAGAAAATATTAAGAGAGATTAAGGAAGAAATACCTGTGGATTAATATCAATAGAGAAAATAAATCACTCGTGGGCACCTTGTGACAATGCATTCCTGTATAACACAACACATGTTAGCTGGCTAACAACCACGTTAACACTGCATACAAACGGTCCGCACGATAAATTCTCACATTCGAAATCCACTTGTACATAAAACATATAACAGAATGTCTCATAATCTCACAACTGTTTACAAACTAAAATCAAGTCGATTTCTACACTTAATAAGCTTAATTATCTTATTAATTGAAGAGCTCACACAAACGCCTACCTCTCTCCAGCATATGCAATGCAGACTGAAGAGGTGCGCATGCTCAATGGAAAATGCCTTTCTCATAAACCCAAGAGTCTCAAAATAAAAGTCTCTAAACAGCAAACACTAAAATGAATACTTAATACCCAAAGAAGGAAAACAAAAATAATACAGTAATAAGGATTTTTGTGAAAAAAGGAAATAATGTATTACATTTATAACTTGTTACATTTGCCCAGATTCTCCACTGGTGTCCAACAAGGCTCAGCATGTGATATTCTTCTTTTCTCTCTTGGCAAAGTTATGTCTGCACAATGGTTCTCTAAATTTCATGCTCTTGTGTTGGTATCTATAATATCAGAAGGACTCAATCGTGTTTGTCGTCAAACAGGCCATGCAGGTGCTTGTTCAGTATTTTGTCATTATGAGACCAGACTACTGTAACTTTTTGCTGGCAGATCTTTCTTTGAGTGCAGTTTGTTCCCTACAAATGACCCATAATATGGCTATGTGACTTATTTTCAACCTGCCTAAGTTCTCTATACCACCCTACTGCTGTACTCCTCCACTGGCTTCTGGTAGCTGCTTGCATCAGATTCAAAACACTGATGCTTGCCTACAAAGCCAAAACAAGACCAGCTCCCTCTTTTCCCTCTTGCAAAAAAGGTGTGCAGAAAAACAGTGAAGATCGAGACAGACGTCCATTACTAGTTCCTGGGTGTCTCCTGGTTTAAACTCAGAATGGCCTGCGAGATGAAGCTTCTCCTCATTCTCTCTGTGTTTGCTTTCAATGAGCGGAAGCGTTTCCCTGAACGCAACAAAGAAAAGAGTCCATTGTTGGGATCGCTGAGGTCCTTTACAATTTTCCTGGCCCTGGTCTGGCACTGCGTTCTGTAGATGTCCTGCAGGTCAGGGAGCTCAGTGTGGATGGTGCGTTCAGCTGACCGCACCACCCTCTGGAGGGCTTGCCAATCCTGCATGCCTTCTTCACCATGGTGTTGATGTGACAGGATCAAGACAGGTCCTGTGTGATGTGAACACCCAGGTACCGGAAAATGTCCACTCTCTCCACTGGGGTCCTGTTGATGCGGCAGGTATGACCGCTCTTGCTTCATGCTGAGGTTCACTATCAACTCCTTAGTCTTGCTAAGGTTCAGGAGAAGATTGTTCTCCTGGCACCATCTCTCCAGGTTTGTAGTCTCCTGTAGGTAGGCTGTCTCATCATTGTTGGAGATCAGGCCCACCAACTTGATGATGGTGGTGGAGTTGGAAGTGGCCACACAGTCATATGTGTACAGTGAGTACAGCAGGGGGCTCAGAACACAACCCTGGAGGGCTCCAGTGCTGAGGGTGAGGGTGTGTTTGCCCACCCTTACGGCTTGTGGTCTGTCTGCCAGGAAGTTGGAGATCCATTGACACAGTGGCAGGCTGAGTCCCAGGACCTCCAACTTGGAGTTGAGCGTGGAGGGAATTATGGTGTTGAATTCTGAACTGTAGTCCACAAAGAGCATTTTTCTATAATTCCCTTTTCTGCAGTCCAGGTGGCTCATCGTAGTGTGGAGACGCAATGGCATCCTCTTTACACTGCACCTCGCACCCTGAGAGGTACCAGCACTGCTCCACTGTCCCCACCATCTCTCAGTGTAAGAGGTAGGTATACAACAAGACTCTTATCTGTTCTATCAGCGAGGTGGTGGAATGAACGAATAAAGCCCTACATCTTCCATAAACCTTTACCCATTTGAGGATATAATTTTGCCAAGAGAGTGAGTATATAGGTAGAAATGGATAGGACCGAATACTGAACCATGTGAACCAGTAGAGAGTCTGTGAGGAGCAGATGTTGCTCCCCTCCCTCTTACCCTATATGAGCAACCTTCCAGGAAGGAAGTAAACCATTCCCATGCTGATCCACCAATTCCAAGACTCCTGAGGGTGGACAAAAGAGTCTTGTGGTTGACCCTAATTCTGTGTTAAGTTTGTTTATTTTTAATTTCTACAAAGTTTTAAGCATTTAGTATAATAAATTTTGTGACAATTTTGTGGGAGTACAATTCAAAATATAGCTCAGTTAGAGATTGTAAAAGCTCTCTCCCATCTCATAATTTCTTTACCCTCCTGACATCTGGCAGGAGGTACAGCAGCATTCGGAATACCACCAGAAGACTCAAAAATAGTTTCTTTCATGTCTCCGTCAGATTAATTAACACTCTTCTACCACCCAGTGCTTACCTGTGCTAGTCAAACACAACCCAATGTGACTCAAATAAGACTGCACACTATCATATTACAAAGCTGCATCAGACACTTTTCAGATTGGAATTTATTTTGCTGCCAGTAATACTGTTATACTTTTTGCTACTACACTACACAATAGTCCACCATGTCCTGTGAATTTAATGTTCCATCCTGTATATCTATTATCCTGTATTCTACTAGTAAAACTTCCTCTCACCCCCTTGCTCTTACCCACCGCAACCTTCACTCTGTCTCTCCTTCTTCTGTAGCTTCTGGCACTCTTTCTTCCCTTCCTGATCCTGAGTCTTTTTCCTCACTACCCTTGGACTCAGCCACAGATACTTTCCTCTCATCTCTTTCCTCAACTATGGACTTCCTCTGCCATATGTTCACTAAACCCAAGAAAACTTCTTGTTCTGCTCCTTGGCTTTCAGATGTGCTGCACAACAATCGAAGAGAGCTAAGATCATCATAGAGAAAGTGGAAGAAATCACAACTTGATGCTGATCTTGATTTTTACCGTACACTCCTGGCCAAGTTCTCTTCAGATGTGACTTCTGCCAAGACTTCCTTCTACAAGGAAAAGCTTTAAGCTTCCTCACTTGACCCTCTGAAGCTCCACATCATCATCTCTTCTCTACTCAAAACCCCAGCTCCACCTTCTTCATCCTCCCTGACTGCAGAAGACTTTGCTTCTTTTAGACCAGGAGAAGATTGAGGAAATCTACCGGAACTTCACTTCTGCCCTGACTGCACCTACATCTCACAGTCTGGATTCCCTACTCCTTGATTGTCGCATTTCTCAACTGTAGCAGCACTATCATCAATAGATCAATAGCATCTGGTCAGGTACCAACTACTTTCAAGAGAGCAAGGGTTATTCCCATCCTAAAGAAACCTGCTCTGGATCCATCAGACATCAGTAACTACAGACTGGTATCACTTCTCTCGTTTCTTTCAAAAATTCTTGAATGCATTGTCTATAATCAACTTTTTGTCTATCTCTCACAGAACAACCTCCAAGATCCAAACAGTCTGACTTTAAAGCAGCTCACTCTACAGATACAGCCCTTTTGGATGTCTCTGAGAAACTACATGTTGCTAGATCAGCCAAACTGTCATCCGTCCTTATCCTCCTTGACCTTTCAGCAGCGTTTGATACGGTCAACCACAAGACTCTCTTATCCACCCTCAGGAGTCTTGGGATTTGTGGATCAGCTTGGGAATGGTTTGCTTCCTACCTGGAAGGACGCTCATATCAGGTAACATAAAGGGGAGTGACATCTGCTCCATGCAGACTCTCCACTGGCGTCCCACAGGGCTCAGTACTTGGTCCTCTTCTTTCTAACTGTACTGTATACTCACTCTCTTGATCCAGAATGCAGCTGCATGGCTTGTTTTCAACCTGCCAATGTCCTCTTACCTCAAATCCCTCATCAATCACCCCCAGATCTACCAGCACTGCTGGGTGGTGGAATGAACTTCCCCTAGGACAGCTGAGTCACTGGCTATTTTCCAACGGCAGTTGAAGACCTACTTATTCAGGAAACACTTCAACTAGCACTTCTTTCCTTATCTTTTGCGATGTAACCTAGTGAACCAGCATTAATGTATCCATTAACATTCCATCATTCCAATGTATACAAGCTAGATAAAGGACTGACAAGAAAAATCCACTTGACCTATCTGAGTTACTATACTATATCTTGACCTGTATCTGCATTAATTTATGGACTGTGCCCCTACCACATGATTGGCTGATCAGATAACTGCATAACTGAAGCTGGAACAACTTGGCATCAGCACACAACTCTGCAATTGGACTCTGGACTTCCTTACGAACAGATCACAGTCTGTTCGTCTGAACACTGTCACCTCCTCCAGTCTTCACCATCAGCACTGGGGTCCCTCAGGGATGTGTCTTGTCTCCACTACTGTACTCCCTTTTCACCCATGACTGCATACCTGTCCATACCTCAAACAGGATTATAAAGTTCGCAGACGACACCACAGTGGTAGGCCTGATTGAAGGTAACAACGAGACGGCTTACAGTAGCATGGTGTGAGGACAATAACCTGAAACTAAACAAGTCTGTGGATTTCAGACTTGCTGGCAATCACACTCATCCTCCAATTTACATCAACAGCATGTACCCAGCTTCAAGTTCCTTGAAATACACATCTCTGAGGACCTCACCTGGTCTCTGAACTCCTCCATCCTAAAACAGATGCCTTTATTATCGCCACATATACCTTACAGCACAGTGGAATTCTTTTCTTCACTTACCCCAACTGAGGAGGTTGGGGTCAGAGTGCAGGGGCAGCTATGATACAGCGCCCCTGGAGCAGGGAGGGTTGAAGGGTCAAGGGCCTTGCTCAAAGCTTGGCTGTGCTGGGCCTTGAACCCCGATCCTCCAATCACCAACCCAGAGCCTTCAACCATCCGATCAACAACCCTTAACAAGTTGAGCCACCACTGCCCCATAGCGCCTATATTTTCTGAGGAGACTTAAAAAGTCTCTTTTACCGCTGTACCATTGAGAGTATCCTCAAAAGCTGCATCTCAGTGTGGTACAGCAGATGCACAGCTTCAGACGGTAAAGCCCTTCAAAGGGTGAAAACCGCCCAACAGATCATCGGTACTAAACTACCCACCTTGGAAGACATTTTCAAAAAACGCTGTTTGCAAAGGGTGAGGGGCATCATCAAAGATCCCTCTCACCCAAACCCCGGACTGTTTACACTTCTCCCATCGGGCAGACTCTACCGTTGTCTCAGAGCCAGAACAAATACACTGGAAAAATAGCTTCTTTCCTGTGGCTGTTTCTGCACTGAACAGCTGATATGGTGTTAAAGATCACCACTGTACTGTCACTTTTCTTGTGAGTTTTGCACTATTTTGCACCACTTTAAAATCAGGCATCCTTGCACCACCCAAAAACTATCATTACACAAAACTCATTATTCGAATGTAGAGTTCCTTGGAGCTCAATGCTGTGTCTGTCTTTTACTTAATATTTTGTTAATAAATGATGCTAATCAAGTGCTTTCCCAAGCATCTGTATTTTTGCAGAATGCATTTCTGATGAATTGAGATTAAATACCTATAAATATCTGTCATACCTATGGCCAGACAGAGTTTCTAAAAGACAAGAGTCTAAAAAACTTCATTGATCTTATGCAATGTGCCAATGCAAATCATGTTAAAACTTCCACAAAGCCTGTAGCATTGGAGATACTTTCTTTCATTAAAACAGATCTACAGTCTTTATTAAACCTAGTAAAATTCCATAGGTTGTAGAATTAGCAGTCTTAGCCATGCCAGTTTTAAATCCTATCAGACTCAGAATTATCATCTGCATCAGAACAAGAAACTCTTCACTACATATTAGTTGTACTCACAAGAATTGCTTTTCACTTTGTCATTTTTCAACATCACATAGTACATCAAAACATACAATACAACAACAATCCAACAAACAATTATGGATTAGATAGGCATCATAAGTATAACAGCATTTATGAATACATAGACATTGTGAGAACATTTTGATTCCCTAGATCTAGATAACACTTAAAACTAATTAAAACATAATGATCATAGTCAAATAAGTGTCAGTCAAATAAAGACTATTTTGACTATGTACTACTACTGAATAATTCCACCAGTATATTATATTATTATTGTAATTAAAACCCTAATTGTAAAGCATGTGAAAAGTCTGAGAGAAAAGGGTGGATCATCTTCCACGATTATTTGCTTTAATTGGTAGAGAATTCCTCAGGTGATCGAGCAGGCTATAAATATCTGACAATCTACAGATAAAATTCAGGAGGTTTTTTTTGGAGTCTGACACTGACTAAAACCAAAAACTTTTACAGTCACCTTTACTGAGCCAATTTTATTGTGAGACGCAATACACCAGGTGAGCCAACTCTAGCTATTTATGTTATAACTGGTACTAATAGTATCATTATGTGATTGATCTTAATATGAAACCTCTAGTAGTGCTAATTATAACAATTTATTTTTCTTGTATTTTTACCAGCTATGGAGGCCAAAGTCATTGAAATGGCAGCACTAGGAAGGGCTTTGCACCCTGGCATGTTGTACGACTGCCGCAGCGATTCTATCATTCCAGGTATATTCTATATACAAGTGTTGCTTTACTGCTACATAATGGCAACCTCCATTGACTGCATCTTAATACACGTGTAAATGTTAAGTTTCAACATTAAAACATTAAAATAGCCCAGAAAAAAAAAAAAAAAAGATTGCCTGTGTGAGCAAAGTTAATGAGCATCAATGATCAATACTGTTCTTTAGACATATTAATGTAATTAATTAATTAATTAATTATTGGAAACCTCTAGCTATGCAAGAGATTTCAATCATATATTCTTAAGGAACATCATTACATTTTTATCATTATTTTTCTTTTTTCAAACTTAAGTAAGATTCTATTGATTAATATCAATGAGCAAGGCTTTGAAATTAGAATAAGAAGCTAGAAGAGCATGGATTGTCAGAGAAAGGGATGTTTTCAGGGATAGAAAATCAGACCCATGTGCAGGCATAAAACATAAAAGTGGGGTTTATTTATTAAATATCAAAAGGCTGGAAACACTAAGAACACAGAAACAATTAAAAACACCAAGTCACAAAACCAGAACAAAAGAAAATCACAGAAAACAAAACAGACACAGAGACAAAACCAGCAAAAACCAAACACAAGACAACAGGATTAAATAAATAGGGAGGGTAATTACTGAAACACAAGGGACAGGTTTGCAAAAGCACATGGCACAAGACAAAGCCTGCCAGAATGTCCCCCTAGTGTCCAGGAAGGGAATTGTCGAAGCCTGACACTGTTTGGTGATTACAGTTATTATACTGATTTTCTTGATGAATGTATTTGACTGTCCTAAAAAATTTCTTTGGTGTATAGCTGTCTGAAAGCTAGATAAATTAGTTCAGGATTGATGAGATGAATGACAAGATTGTTTAACAGTAGATTGTACCTTTAAAGTGATTATTAAAATAATCAGGATTTATTTTTTTAAATATAAACAGAAAGTAATGTTATATATTGATGTACTCATCATCCTCTTAATTTGGCCCTGTTGGTATTCATGGGATTTAAACTTTACTTTTTTCATTTATCCCCATAAAACCAATGTTTAGTTATTTTTATTTATGTTGGTTTATTATGCAGGTGTGTACACAGTTCTTCAATATTTTATTTTACATCTGACGTTATTTATTTGTGGATTCACTGAAACAAGTATGACAGAAGTATCATTTGCAGTCTCTTACTTATTTCAGGTATTTCTCTATGGGATAACGAAACAATAAAGAATGGTGTGGTTTCCTCTCGTCAGCCCAAGACAGATCTAAAGTTCACTGCTTCTGACTCTCTCAGTGAGAAAGCTAAACTCCTAGATGTGAGCGCCTCCCTTTCAGCTAGCATCTTGGGTGGTTTAGTGGATGTTGGAGGCTCAGCCAGGTTCTTACGTGATAACAAATCCTCAGCGCGTCAGAGCCGGGTTTCTCTGCAGTACAGCCAAACAACAAGATATGAAGAGTTTACGATGGACCGAAATATCACCTTCCACAACATAATCGAAGATCAAACTGCCACACATGTTGTTACTGCTGTACTGTATGGAGCTCAGGCTTTCATGGTGTTTGATCTAATAGCCAATGAGAATGAAGACAAAGAAGAAATTGAGGGAAACTTAAATATAATGGTCAAAAATATTCCTTTTATTGATATTGAGGGAGCTGGAGGTCTAAAAATGAGTGATGGTGAAAGAAAAATGTCTGACAAGATCAGCTGTACCTTTTATGGTGACTATGAACTTGAGCAAAACCCCACAACATACATAGAGGCCCTGCAGCTGTACAAGGAGCTGCCATCTCTGCTGAGGAAGAGGGAAAATGATGCAGTACCAGTGAAGGTTTGGCTTTATCCCCTTGCACATTTGAGTAAAAAAGCAGCTTCCTTAGTCAGAGAAATTCCCAGGATGCTGATCACTAAAACAGAATCCTTACTGGAGGACCTGGGAAATGCAGAGATTCAATGCAATGATCTAATTACAAACACAACAATAAACGATTTCCAGGATGTGAGACGAAGGCTGAAGACATTTCAGGATTTTCTAGGAGTCTACAAGATGATGTTTCTTAAATCGCTGCGTAGGCTCATTCCTGCTATTCGGGGTGGAAAGGTGCAGGAGCAGGCCTTAACAGAAATCATAGCCATTCATCAGAAGTCTCCGTTTACAGCTGAGAAGCTTAATCACTGGCTTGAGAACAATCAGAGTGAATTACATCTGCTTAATCTCTATACCCAACAACTGAGCGGTGTCCCTGTTCTTAAAATACTCAGCCCTGATAAGCAGCATTCTCATAGATCCCAGTGTTGATAGTGTGGTGTGCTTCTGCTTCACTTCTCTGAAATATGAAGACCCATATTTGTCAATTCTAACAAAATTTTTAAAAGTAGATGAGTTTGAAAACCTGATAACAGTTTCAGAGCCAGCTGAGCAATTGTGGTTCCAACGTCCTGAATTAAATGAGAAGATGAAACACAGCTTTTTTCTCTTCAGGAGTTTCTTCCAAGCTAATAAAGATGAAACACAAATGAGGTTTGTCATTGTGTCAGTCTCCGATCCCTCCAATCCTGGAATCTCTATCCGTCTTTATAAAAAAGGGAAAATGGTGGACAGTGCATTTCAACCTGTGTCCAAACCCCCTGCACCCAAGGTAAACATTCAGGACAGAAATATAATCCTGAAGCTGCAGAAGTCCCCAACCGGATCAACAGAGCGGTTTAGAGTGGAGTACAGAACAACACAGGTCTCTGATTCCGAAGCTGATGTGGAAAAATGGGAAGTCACAGATACTCCAGATGTTCAGGAGAACTTTACACTGACTGACGTTAAGCCTGCAAACCAATACTGGGTCCGCTACAGAGCTATTAGTGAAGTTGGAGTGAGTGAAACCAGTGATTCTGTCCTCTTCTTTCGGCAAGGAAAATTAAAGTTTTCTGTGGGCCAGACTTGGGTCAGTTAAGTTTTTTTTTTTTACAATTTCTATTCATGCATGTACGATTTTTGACCATTCGTCATTTAGAGTTTAGCTGAAAATGTACATATTTGTCTGTAAAATGCACATTTGTTTTTCTACAGAACTGGGAACGTTATTCCATTATTACTGAACTAAGGACCCAAATGATGGGTAATTTGGCAACTTCAAAGTGGAGTCTCTCAAACATCCAATCAGAGGTTATAAGTTTATCAAACAACCCTGTGAGTAACAATATTTATAGTTAGGATCAACAGTGCAATAAACATTATCCCCTCTGTGTTGATTGAACAATTAAAATAATTACCATTAGAGGTCCCTGAGTTTAAATCTCATAGGCCTCAAAGGGCATCTGCCAAATGCCATAAATGTAAATGCAGTGTGAAAAGAAAAGCATTTCTTACTTTTCATAGAGCAACATATTTGTGATGAAGCGTCATAAGGCAGAGGATCCATTTGCAGGTTTTATTAAGTGTTTGTAGTACAACAGGCAAGTGTCAACGTAGGCAAACACAACAACGCAGAGTAGACAGAAATCATAATCAATATAACAGACAAAGGGTCGGGGCAGGCGGCAGAGTATCTTAGAACAGAGATACAAACAAAGTTATAACCAGAAAGTACAAGACAGAAAAACTCTCAGAATGATAGCCGAGGCAAATCGAGACTTCGCACAGAAGTCAAGTACAAGTTCGTTTATATAGGAAGTGGCTGATTGGGAACTGGTGGCGGTGCAATCAGTCCCCGTGATGGATTAAGGGAAGTGTAATCCAGAAGTTATTAATACTCGGGAGAATGTACCCTGTGGTGGCGAACGGTGGACGACACAGGTGCCTCATTCATGACAATATTGCTGCTTTTCTAGAACGTTTGTGTTCTAGAATGGAGCCTTTATATAGATTGAAACTGCCCATATATGTCATATCCATTCATCATGGGTTTATGGCTTCTAATTGTTCATTGCTTACTCACCACAGAAACTTCCCTGTCATACTGAAGTTCCTAGAGGGATGAAAATAGGAATGGCTTTGTGCATCCAAGGGGTTCTTTTTGAAACGGATAGACCGTAAGTATACATGACCCATGCTCTCTCTCTCAGACACACAAACAAACACACACACACGAGTCAAGAAGCTTTTATTGTCATTTCAACCTTAAATAGCTGACGCAGTACAGTGAAATGAAGGACCATGGTGCTCCATAGAACACAGAGCTAAGGACTGAAAGCAAGTTGTTACAGCCACATCAAGTGCAACATGTGCAAATAGTGCAAGACAAAAGACAGTGCAGACAGACAATGCAAAACTCACTGAATGTAATGAACACATTGTGCAAGTATAGAGTTATAAATGTTGTGCAAAAGAGAGATGGGACATAGAATAATAGGCACAGAGATAGGATTAGAGCAATCAGTGTCGTGGTTTTATTTTTCTTTAGGTTACTAATGCAATTTTAGTGCAGCAGAAAGTCAGTGTAAAGGAGAAAAATGAATAGTTCCTTCCTTTAAGGGGTTGATTGGGTGCTTGGGCAGAAATTCAGGCTTTCTGCTCTTCTGCTTGAGGGTGAATGCTCCAGCGATGCTCCTGATTGGCCCGTGCTTTTCGGCGGAAGTTTCTCCCGCCCCGTTTCACTCTCACTCCCTGCGGTGCTGGCCATGATGCTGAAGTTTCAGAGATCGCGCTTAGCACCGCTGGCCAAGGTGCTGAACCGCTGCCTTTTACACTCTCTCTCTTCTTGGCTGCCGATGAAGAGGGCAAAGAGCGGTTTTCCTCCAAGAATTTGCTACGGTGCACGTGCTGCCACCACAATACTGTATATACACTTCTATTAGAGCTACAATTTGGTGAGTTATTGAAATTTGGTGTGCAAAGAATGTGCAAAAAAGCAATTCAAAGAATTGTGGTGTAAATGTCCGTGATAGAGGGAAGAGAGACTCCAATAATCTTCTCAGCTGTCTACACTATCTTGCGATCCGAGATGGTGCAATTTCCGAACCAGACAGTGATGCAGCTGCTCAGGATGCTCTCGATGATCCCTCTGTATAATGCAGTCAGGATTGCGTGGGTTTAAATGGCGTGGGTTTTGTTTCGGTAAGTCATGTTGTCAAAGTCTCCAGTTACTTTCTAGTGGATAGATTTACACTGTACAGGGTTTTGGTACAGTGTAAGGTACAGTGCTTTTAAACAACTGTAATAAAAAATAAAATAAAAATAGACATCTTATGGATAATTTTGTTAATAAGTATTTATACTTTTCATCTCTCCAGAACTGGAGTGCATCTTCCTTTGGTAAAGAACAACATTCTGGCATCCCACAGTGGGAGCTTTCTAACATCCAGTCAGATATCAAATATCCTCTCTGTAAACCTGTAAGTAACATGCACTTCAAAATAAGTTTTTATTATCGTGTAAATAATCACATATATTAATAAAGCTAAAAAGAAAAAAGTACAACAAAGGAACAATAAAAGATTATGATTAGAAATACTGTTTAGCCTTCACAATAATGCTAACATGATTTATGACTCAAACAGAAACAGCCCTATTTGTACCCAATTCCTGGAGGGTTAAAACCTGGATTGGCTTTGTTTTTCCAAGGAGTAGTTCCTTTAGGATCCAAGGGGTATGCTCTCAAAATACTGCACACAAAAACCTTCACTTTTTTTTATTTATAGTCTTTAAAAGACTGAAACTTACATATCTATTTCAGCTTTGAAATAAATCAAAAGGTTGGGCCACATGAACATGATGAAAACATCTTCCAGTTCAAGACTGACCTATCAAGTGTGGTCTATAATAACTACCATAATGGTGCATGGGAGCAAAAAATATACAAGGTATATTTGATATCTTCATGCTTACTACACAAGGAAAATATGAGGTGGGAAGGAAAATGTGTGGAGAAACAGTTTAATTAAATGATGTCAATAACATGACATTAAATCTTTTCTTTTACCTGTTTAGGTATTTGTAAATGGATGTTGGATAAGTAAGTTTAAAGAACAGATATCAATAAGAAATGTGTCCATAATTGAAATCACTGGAAATGTCTTCATGAACACATTTGCCATTATTCAGGTAAGTCATTGTCATATAGTCAAACAAATAATTGTCTTCTGTGAAATAACTTTGCTGTAATGTTTGCAAAAAAATATATATTTTGAAATATACATGAAATACTGTAAGAATCATATGATTAAAATGTAATCAAATTAATATAATTACAATTCAAACATTGAATATAACACATTCTAATACTACTACTACTACTACTAATAATAATAAAGTATTTTCTACTCTAAGTATAACATTCTCATATATTAGCAATTAAAGACTATTTTATTCAATAATTAATAAGACTTTTTTCCCTGTCAGGTAGATTACACTAATCTGACCCTTGACATTTCAGCCCTTATGTGAGGATATCACCAGGCTACATCATTCTTTCATTTACTGGTTTGTGCAAGTGACTTAGTGATGGAGATGTTTAATGGTCACACAAGTGTTAATAAAACTCTTTACTTCTAACTGTTGAGTTGTGTTTGTATAAATAAATTTGTCTTGGTTTATGTTAATCTGAATTAATGTGTCTGGGATGCTGGACAAACAGATATCAGTAAATAATTTTTAAAATATTAAAGTACATTCATAAAATAATGGAAGCAATATTAATCAAGTAACATTATATCTATTATAAACTTATAAAAAATTTATATTTTTCTGAAAAAGTTTGAAGTATAGGTTCAATAAGACTGTTTGGGAAATTTACTTAAGATATGAAAATATAAAAAAGGTATAAAAATGTATCAAAAATTTACATTAGTAATAACTGACTCATTCTACACAAATTTTTGTAAATTTGCAGGACCAAAAATCTTATATCTAATATTCTAATATTTAATAATTTACACTGTTTATTAATTGTATATTAATTGTAACAATATAAAGCACATATTTACAGCACCACAACATCAAAGGTCAGTTTGTTTCTGATTGAAAATGTTTCTTTTTTTACTACTAATTTGCTTCCTTTGTTGTACTCCACTGTTATATATTTCTTTAGCTGTACCTGTTCTTTTTCATACTTGTTTTTCTGTCATCTATGCAAGCTCCCTGAAAAATGACAGAAAAAGTTTCAATACCTTTTAATTTTATGTGAACATATCGCTAAAATTTGTTTTATAAATCATATTGTCACATCAACAGTGGAAATGGTATCGAACTACACTACCAAAATTATTAAGTGGCCTGGATACGTGGTTGCTAAGGACTACAAAACTCAGCACTAGAGACAGTCATGTTCACTTTTAGCATCTTACTGATCATACACACTGGTTCAAAATTACTGCTCTACCCAGGATACTGATGAACTTAGAATCTTTTATTAATAATTAGAATGATCTACTAGGGTTGAAATGCAGAAAGTGTCAGGACTCAGCCCAGACTTTGGCCATGTGCCTTTGTTGATGTTCTGTGTTCACGTGTCTGCCCCGCCCTTGTCTCTTCCTCCCCGCCTCTGCACACCTGTTCCTCATGTCTAATTGTCTTGTCTATTTAACTGTGCCACGTTGCCTTGAGCAGCACGGAATCCTCTGTTGTTATTTGTCTAGTCTGAGTATCTGTTTTATGTTTTTAGTTATCAAAACCTGTTTATTTTATGCTATCCTGCATTTGGGTCTATTTTATCCCTGTGTCGCTGAGAGAAAGTCAGTGTTAATGTAATGCAAAGTATTTTAAGTTTTAAAAAATTATTGGCCATATCACTACTACAACCCAGCATTAAAAGCCTAGATTAAAACCTTCGGGTTATGCTTTTAAGTGTACAATCAAATTAAATTTATTTGGTTAGTGCTTTTTACAATTCCCATTGTCTCAAAGCAGCTTTACAAAAGTACGGAAACATGAGAGAAAAAAGAATATATATATATATATATACATATATATATATATATATATGAATAAAAAATAAGAATAAGTAAATGAATGTATACAATTAAAGTTTCAAAATTCTAATTAGACTAAACTTTAATTACTTACATCAAAATATAAATTTAAGATGCTATATATCTATCCTTAATTAGTAAGCCCGAGGCAACGGTGACAAAGAAAAACTCCCTGAGATGATATGAGGAAGAAACTTTGAGAGGAACCAGGCTCAGAAATGAACCCATCCTCATTTTGGTGACACTGGACACTGTAGGGATGTAGTAGCCTAGTGGTTCAGTACAGACCTGATTGCTGATAATCCCTGATCAATCCCTGGCAGGGTGACCACCGGGAGACAAGACTCCAATCAGGGGTTGAACATCAGGATTGAGGAGGTAGCTCCGTAAGAAGTGATGATCAGGCTAGGAACTCGGAACACTGGGAGCACAGGAGTAGAATATATAGCTTGAGAGAGAGTATAAAATGTAAATTATGTGTGAAGTGCAGACAGGGACACCAGCAAGACTAGCTACTACAGCATAACCAGAAGGCTAGACAGACTTTTGTTGCCATTTCAACCATATATAGCTGTTGCAGTACACAGTGAAATGAGACAACATTTCTTCAGGACCATGCTGCTACATAAAACAAAGACAGAGCTAAGGACTTAGTAAGTTAGTCCTAGCCAAATAAAGTTCATCTGTGCAACCTGGTGCAAACAGTGCAGGAGACATACTAGACAATGCAGGACGAAAGACAGTGCAAACAAAAAATACAAGACATCACAAAAGACAGTACACTTAAACATTGCTGACCAGTTTAAATACTGTGTTCAAACAATATTGCATGTGCAAAAATACTTGAATGAACACAGTATTATAGCAGCAGTTACATGAAGTATTGTGCAAAACAAGCAATCAACAATGTGACACAGCATATGCAAAGAGCAGAAACAGTTCTTCCTCATCACATTTTGCTCATCTTGAGACCCACCATGGCCGTGTCATCGGCGAACTTGCTGCACAGTCGTGAGTAAGCAGAGTGTACAGCAGTGGACTGAGCACACAGCCCTGAGGGGCTCCAGTGCTCAGTGTGGTGGTGCTGGAGATGCTGTTCCCGATCCAGACTGACTGAGGTCCCCCAGTGTGGAAATCCAGGATCCAGTTGCAGAGGGAGGTGTTCAGTCCCAGCAGGCTCAGCTTCCCAATCAGGTGCTGAGGGATGATTGTGTTGAATGCTGAACTAAAGTCTATGAACAGCATTCGTACGGAAGTGGCTTTATTGTCCAGGTGGGTGAGGGCTGAATGAAGGGCCGTGGCAATGGCATCAAACTATAGGGGGTACAGTGAGGGTGGTAACTTGCTCTTGATGGGTGTGAGTGCAACGGCATGATAGTCATTGAGGCAGGACACTGTATTCTTCTTTGGAACAGGGGTGATGGTGGTTGTCTTGAGGCATGTAGGAACAACAGTGCTGCTTAGGGAAATGTTAAAGATGTGTAGTGGAAATGAGTGTTTATATATAATTTCATAGTAAATTCTATGTGTCAGACTAGGGAGAGAAAGAACCGGAGGTCCATGTTCCTACCATAAACATCCTTACCACAAATGTACCTGCCATAAACATATAATAATAATAATAATAATAATAATAATAATAATAATAATAATAATAATAATAATGGGGGCACTGAGGCTTAGTGGTTAGCACGTTCACCTCACATCTCCAGGGTTGGGGGTTGGATTCCCGCATGTCGGTGGTTTCCGCCGGGTACTCCGGTTTCCTCCCCCGGTCCAAAGACATGCATGGTAGGTTGATTGGACTCTCTGGAAAATTGTCTGTAGTGTGTGAGTGTGAGTGAATGAGAGTGTGTGTGTGCCTTGTGATGGGTTGGCACTCCGTCCATGGTGTATCCTGCCTTGATGCCCAATGACACCTGAGAGGCACAGGCTCCCCGTGACCCGAGAAGTTCGGATAAGCGGTAGAAAATAAATGAATGAATAATAATAATATTAATACATTTTATTTAAAGGTGCCTTTAAATACTCAAGGTCACCGTACAAAAACAAAAAATAAAAACAATTATCAGATAGTTACATAGCGATACAATTTGGACCAATAGTACAGATTATGGTGTAGAATAAGCTAAAGTAAACAGATGAGTTTTGAGTTGAGATTTAAATAATGAAAGAGAATCAATATTAAGGAGTTCAAATGGAAGTGGGTTCCAGAGCTGAGGTGCAGAGTAACTGAAAGCTCTGTTCCCCATAGTTACAAGATACAAGACGGACAATGGGAACAATGAAATGAGTGGAAGAGGAGGATCTAAGAGTGCGAGTTGGTGTTGGAGTATGGAGAAGATTGAGAAGATATGAAGGTGCAAGATTGTGGATAGCTTTAAATGTTAGAAGAAGAATTTTGTACTTAATACAGAAAATAATGGGAAGCCAGTGTAGCTGTTGCAAAACAGGTATAATATTAATAGATGGGGTATGAGTGATAATGCGAGCAGAAGAATTTTGAACAAGTTGCAGCTTATGAAGGGTTTTGTGAGGGAGCCCAATAAGAAGGGAATTACAATAGACAAGCTGGGGGATTATTAGACTGTGAAAAAATGTGGTGGTTGATTAAAGCCCTATTCGGACGGGATTAGTTCTACGTGTGGACGTGGGGGGTAAAGTAATTATCACCAGAGCTTCTCAGTGATTTTAGTCCCCTCCGAATGTGCCGCTTGAAAATAGCTGGTGACTCAGCTGTCCGGACCTCTAGACAATGTCAGTAAAGATTACAGCGACTTTTACCTTCTGTAAAAAGGTCCGGAAAAATTACCTCAGGTAATACTAATCCCGTCCGAATAGACCCGCTGTAAATATGTACGGTAAAATTCCGTCATTTCCTGTTTAAAAGTAGGTTTTGGCGCGTTTTGCAAGCATGGAGGCGCCATGTTGTCTGTTTGCACACGTGATAACAGGAAGCAATGTCATACGCACATGACGACAAGGAGGTTACTGTGGTGCGTAAAGCGAGTTACCCCTCCCACTTCTGCTAGTTTTACCGAGATATCTTGTCCCGTGCGAATTGGCCAATTAATATTACAGATGTCCTGAGGTAAACTTGCATTACTCCACGTCCCCACGTAAAACTCATCCCGTCCGAATAGCACTTAAGTCGTGAAAAAGGATCGAAGCCTACTGATTTTTCAAAGGTGAGAGTATGCAGCCCGAGTAACATTATTTACATGAGAAATAAAAAAAGAAAGGGTACTATCAAAGATGACACCAAGACTCTTAACCTGAGAAGAGGGAGCTATGAGAGATTCATCGATGGAAATAAAAAAAAAATTTAAAATTTGTTTAGTGTATATTTTGTGCCTATAATGAGAAATTCTGTTTTATGACTATTTAGTTTAAGAAGGTTTGCAGAAACCCTGATTTTATGTCAATGAGACAATCAGAAAGAGCAGATGGAGGGAGTTTGGAATGTGGTTTCGTGGTGTACCCCAGGACAGAGCCTGGGGTACACCAGTGGTAACAGAAACTAACAAAGAGGTGAATGATTTTAGTTGAATAAACTGTGTGCGATCAGAGAGATATGAACAAAACCATTTCAAAGGTGTATAGGTGATGCCAATAGTGGAAAGCCTGTCTAAAAGAATATCATGGGAAATTGTGTGAAAAGCTGCACTCAGATCAAGCAGTAGGTAGGAGGAAGGATAGTAAACCAGAATCAGCTTCTATAAGCAAGTCATTTGTAATTTTTAATAGAGCCATTTCAGTGCTATGAAATGTGTGAAAACCAGATTGGAATTGTTCATATAGATTATTACCAGACAAATGAGTATGAAGTTGAGTAGCAACAACTTTAGAAATACAAGGAAGATTAGTGATGGTCATGCACATGAAACAGGTTAGATTCAAATGCTGGTTTATTAGGCAATATCCAAAACAGGCAAGGGTCACACATCAGGCAAAAACATCAGAGGGAATCCAAAAACCGTAGTCAATAATCCGGGCGTGGGTCAGGGCAGGTAGCAATCATTCTTAAAGACGATAAACAAACAAGGTCAAAACAAGGCAATAGATGGAACAGAATAAACACTCAGTATGCAGACAGTGCTAGGTAGACAGGGCGATGCTGTAGGTGAGGCCAGGGACCACAGCAGAGTTAGCGGCCAGGGTGGTGCTGCAAGTGGAGACAGAGACCAGAGTAGAGCTGGAAGCCAGGGTGGTGCCACAGGTCGAGCCAGGGACCATAGCGGAGTTGGCAGCCAGGGTGGTGCCGCAGGCAGAGCCAGAGCAGGACTGGAGACCAGGGCGGTGCTGCAGAGTAACTCAGTAAACTGGTCAGCACCGCAATCCAAGGCGGTGCCGGAGGTATTCCGAGTCTGTAAACAGGGACAGGAGTTAGAGTGGCTGGCAAAGGCAGTAAAATAAACCACAAGACAGATAACACGAAAATTGGTTGGTTCAGGCCAGGCAGTGAGTTCAGGGAACCCGGAACGACCATCTTGAGCCAGGCAGAGAGTTCATAGTGAGTTCATCTTAGGCGGAGCAAATAGTTCAGGGTCGACTGCTTCAGACAAAGCAGGAAGGTTGGGGTAACACAGAAATGACCATTTTTGACGAGGCATTGAGACTTTGGAAGTCGTGCATGGTTAGTCTGGTAAGGTCAGAGTTTCTATGGGAGTTGTGATATTGCAAGTCTATGGGGGTTGTGCACAGCTATTGTGGCAGGGGTAGCGAGTCCTTGGAGTTCAGGAGTGACCATACTCACTGACCTATGTAATACAAGGAACTCATGGATAACCATCTCAGCCTCTACAAGAAGCACAGGAAACTCAGAAACAGGCTTTATGTTCGTGAAAGGAAATTCAGAAAACTTAGGCTCAGCCGATTTGGTCGCAACAAATAGCCCAGGAGACCCAAATTCAACCTTTTTGGCCATAATAGAAAGAGCAGAAAACTCATTTGACCTTGCTGACTCTGATGATTCACTGAGCTTAAAGATTCAGGTGCTTCAGTTGCTACAGATGATTCAGTTGATTCAGTTGACGCAGTTGGATCAGTGGGTCTGGTTGAATCAGATGATTCCGATGATTCCCTTGGTTCAGATGACTCAAATGACTCCGGCGACTCAATTGGTTCAGAAGAGTCAGATAATTCAGATGGCCCGGAAGAGTCAGATGGTTCAGGAGGGTCAGATGAATCAGAGTCATGGATTTGGGAACTGCCTGGTGAAACAGAAGAGCAGCAAGCATACCGCGGTGCCACCGCAAATACAGGAGGCATGGAACTGAGAGAACATACCTCTGTAGACCTGGGGATCATTAAACTTGACATAACTGGATTTTGACTCTTAGAAACCCATACAGACGTCATCTGGGGGTCCAGTAGACTAGACACTAGTAGTTGTGGCTTTGCAGGAACAGGAGAGGTAGGTGAGGCAGCCATTTTGTGGGGTGGCTCAGATGTGGCAGCCATTTTGTGAAGTGGTTGGGATGCAGGAATGGCAGCCACCTTGACAACAGGTGCAAGGATGGTAATGGCCCTCTGAGGGACAGGTGTTGTCAAGACAGTGGCTCTTTTAACAGCTGGTGCAGATACAGTGGTCGCCCTCTTGAAAAACAGGTGCAGGTAAAAAGGTAGCCATTTTAGGGGTAGGTGCCGACACAGCAGTCTTGCTTGGGAAGCGTTTTCTTCTGATTGCCCTCCTAGACAAGGGTTCAGGCATAGTACCAGCTATTTTATGGTCTGAGCCAGGCGTGTTGGGAGCGCTGTTTTAGGAGCAGAGACCGGCATAGTGGCAGCCATTTTGTCAACAGATTTTCCTTCCGGGGTTTCCCATAAGTTCCATCGGGTTTGGCTTTCTAAATTTCTGACAAAATTCCAAAATTTGTAGATAGCCAGAATAAACACTCGGTATGCAGACAATGCTAACAATACTTCACGTCATCCGAGTGTTCTGAGTGAGCTTAAATAGACCAGGTGATTACAAACAAGAAACAGGTGTGCTGAGCTGGTGGTGCCAGTCCTGATGAGAAAGTGCACCAATGTCCTCTGCAGACCAGCAGAGGGAGCCATCATGGCTCTCATAACAGTGATAGGATGAAAATTATTAATGTTATTGGTATCCAATCCTGGTTAGAATTGGAGTTACAGGCTGGGTTAGGGTTATATAGGAGTGTGTGTTTTGGGTGCGTGTGTTAGTGGACATTTTATGTGTGCATTTTTGTGTCTGTATGTATGTTCATTGCGCTGAAAAGGGCAAAAGTGTGACCTATTGCCCCACTAAATGTGGCCAGGTCAAATTGACCCAGGAGGACAAGATTAATTTTACTTGCAAAGTTCATAATTTGGAACAATCCTGGTAAAGTTCAGGCAAATATGTGGAAGGAAAACCAAGTTATGACACATTAAACTTTTCAGATGAGTCAAATAGACCCCAGGTCTGCACAAGGGTTGTATAAATATGATATGTACTATGGCAATGACAAACCTTAGCACACAATTTTTTTATATAAATTAAACAGACTATTTTGTATAGATAGGCTGTGAAGTTTTCCGTCACAGACAGAGGTTTGGCCTGCCTTGGATCTGAGCTACTCTGAGTGAACAAATGCAAATGAGCCAGGCCTCACAGGTGATGGGGCCGTTTGCGCAACAAAAGCAGGGCTGAAGAACTGTGAAAATCTCAACAGGGGGGAATCACACCTCGGGACCCGCACCAGAAAATAAAAAATCCAGTAAACATAATGTTAAAGCACGAAGGAACGGTGCACTGACTGAGGGAGAGATTGAAGATGGAGGTGAGAACATCAGTCAGCTCGTTGGCACATGCTCTGAGGGCCCGTCCAGGAATGTTGTCTGGTCCTGATCTTGGCCAGGAGTGTTCGGTAAAAATCAAGATCTGAATCAAATTGTGATTTCTTCCACTTTCTCACTGATGATCTTAGCTCTCTTTGATTGTTGTGCAGCACATCTGAAAGCCAAGGAGCAGAACAAGAAGTTTTTTTTGGGTTTAGTTGACATAGCACAGAGAAAATAGTTAGGAAAAGAGTTGGTAGGAAAAGAAAACAGTTGAGGAAAGACATGAGAGGAAAGTATCTGTGGCCGAGTCCAAGGGTAGTGAGGAAAAAGACTCAGGATCAGGAAGAGAAGAAAGAGTGCCAGAAGGTACAGAAGAAGAGGAGACAGAGTGAAGGTTGCGGTGGGTAAGAGTGAGGGGGTGAGAGGTAGTTTTACTAGAATACAGGATAATAGATATACAGGTTGGAATAATAAATTCACAGGACATTGGTTGCAAACAGTGGACTATTTTGTAGTGTATTAGCAAAAAGTATAACAGTAATACTGGCAGCAAAATAAATTCTAATCTGAAAAGTGTCTGATGCAGCTTTGTAATATGATGGTGTGCAGTAAGAGGGAGGGGAGCAACATCTGCTCCTCACAGACTCCCTACTGGTTCACAAGACTCAGTATTTGGTTCTCTCCATTTCTACCTATATACTCACTCTCTTGGCAAAATTATATCCTCAAATGGGTAAAGGTTTAAGGAAGATGTAGGGCTTCATTCGTTCACTCCACCACCTCACTGAAAGAACAGATGAGTCTTGTTGTTTACCTACCTCTTACCCTGAGAGATGGTGGGACCAGTGGAGCAGTGCTGGTACCTCTCAGGGTGTGAGGTGCAGTGTGAGGAGGACGCCATTGCTCATCTTCTCCACACTACGATGAGCCACCTGGACTGCAGAAAAGGGAATTATAGAAAAATGCTGTTTGTGGACTACAGTTCAGCTTTCAACACCATAATTTCCTCCACGCTCACCTCCAAGTTGGAGGTCCTGGGACTCTGTGTCAATGGATCTCCAACTTCCTGACAGACAGACCACAAGCCGTAAGGGTGGGCTAACCCTAAACCTAACCCTCACCCTCAGCACTGGAACTCCCCAAGGTTGTGTTCTGAGCCCCCTGCTGTACTCACTGTACACAAATGAATGTGTGGCCACTTCCAACTCTACAGATGCAGCAGCTCAGAATTGCTGTTTCACTACTGCATGATCACTGCGTGATTCTGGCAGACATCCGCCAGGAGTGCTGCAATGGTCATGTTCCCCCACTCTGATGTAGTTAATGAGTAGCTGCCTTATTCAAACTCCCTACGTGTGTCTGTTGCAATGATGCATTGATCCACCAGGTGGCGCAATGATCAGTGTAACAGCTGGTGGCATTAACCAATGAAACGTCTCTAAATTAAATGTAAACAAATTGCAGTAGAGAGAGAGAGAGAGACAGGCCGATTAGACACCGCCTCGCATTGTCATGGATATAAATATATATAAAAATTCATATTTTTATGAAAGCTAAAATCCTTGCACAGTCTCTATTGCACTACCTTGATTTTTCGCTTTTCACTTTTTATGCTACTGGGAGAAGGATGTGGGAGCAGTGAATACTTTGGGCCAATTGGTACATCTACAGTACCGGCGCAGAGACACTTTCAGGGTAATGGTGCCGCCTCCTCTGTCTACGGACATGTACCTTATAAAGCCAGAAACTATTTATAAATATAAGCTTGGTGTCAGTGTCTAGCACGTACGTGTAACGTGTCTGTCTGTTTCCCCTTGTTTCTGTCTGCCGTCTCTCCCTGATGTTAATTGTTGACCCCACCCACCTATCTGTTACCATGGACACTAATTACATTCAATCTCTTCCCCAGGTGTTTTGTCTTAGTCCTTGTCTGTCTCTGTTTTGTGATTGGTTCTCGTTCACCATATATACTCTGTCTGTTCCCTTCAATGTTGTTGGTCGTTGTTGGTGTGTGCATGTCCATGTTCCCGTTTCCTGTTTGTTCCGCGTTGCCTGCCTGTTTGTTTGTGTTTTGTTTATTAAAAACCTTAAACTGCATTTGGATCCTCACTCGCCTTTGTCTCACCGTGTCAAATCGTGACAGAACGACCAACCTCCAATGGATCCAGCAGAACTCCTGTTTTGCCTACGTCAGGAGGACGCCCCAGTTGAGGAGTATACGGAGGTATTCGTGGACCTATGCAATGAGGTCAACTTTAGGGAGAAGGCCCTAAAAGACATTTTTAAGCATGGACTAAGGGATATACTGCGGTATCTGATGCCGTCTACCCGGGAGATCAAAACATTCTCAGAGTTCGTCAACCTGGCATTGCTCCTGGACGGGTCCACGCTAACCTTGAGCACTGTAGAGACGGAAGCCGGCCGTAAGTATTTTTTGGGGGGGGCAGCAAGCATCGGGATCCGTGGGCCACAGAGTGGAATCAGCCACGGACGCCCGAATGCTCCACAGTGCCTCCGCCCAGACCAGTCCCGTGCACATCCGTGATTGAGCCAGTTCCCATGGCTACCGTACCGGCGAGCTCGGCTGAGGTCCGTGCTAACCGGCTGGTCTCCAAACTGGCGGATACCCCGATGAGGTCGGCTCGGGCGGCCGGCATCCCTAAGCCGCCAGCTGGACCAGCCGGGTTGCCGGAACCAGCCGGGTCGCCGGAACCTGCCGAACCGACCGGGTCGACGGAGCCGACCGGGTCGACGGAACCTGCCGAACCTGCCGGGTCGACGGAACCTGCCGGGTCGACGGAACCTGCCGAACCGACCGGGTCGACGGAACCTGCCGGGTCGACGGAACCTGCCGAACCTGCCGGGTCGACGGAACCTGCCGAACCGACCGGGTCGACGGAGCCGACCGGGTCGACGGAACCGACCGGGTCGACGGAACCTGCCGAACCGACCGGGTCGACGGAACCTGCCGGGTCGACGGAACCTGCCGAACCGACCGGGTCGACGGAACCGACCGGGTCGACGGAACCTGCCGGGTCGACGGAACCTGCCGAACCGACCGGGTCGACGGAACCGACCGGGTCGATGGAACCTGCCGAACCGACCGGGTCGACGGAACCGACCGGGTCGACGGAACCTGCCGAGCTGACGGAATCGGCCGGGTCGACCGAAATGACTGAGTCAGAGAACGCGGTCGACATCATGACACCCAAACTACCTGAACTCTCTGCCTGGCCTGAACCTATGCATGTTTCTGTTTTCCTGTGTTTTGCTTCGCTGGACTTGCCAGCCCTTCTACCTCCTGTCCCTGTTCATAGGCCCAAAGAACCACCCTGGCTGCCAACTCCGTTCCGGTCTCTGGCTCAGCCTCCGGCACCACCCTGGTCTCCGGTCCTGCTCTGGTCTCTGGCTCCGCCTCCAGCACCACCCTGGTCGCCGGTCCTGCTCTGGTCTCTGGCTCCGCCTCCAGCACCACCCTGGTCTCTGGTCCTGCTCTGGTCTCTGCCTCCTGTTCTCCCGGCGCCGCCTGGCCTCCTGTTCTCCCGGCGCTGCCCTGGCCTCCTGCTCTGCCGGCGCCGCCCTGGCCTCATGCTCAGCGGGCGCCACCACTACACGAACCCGACCCGCCCTCCCACCCTGGCTACACCTTCGCTCCACCCTCCTGGACTGGTTTTTGTGGACTTGGGAGCGTCTGGAAGCCGCTCGTAGGGGGGGGGGTTCTGTAACGTGTCTGTCTGTTTCCCCTTGTTTCTGTCTGCCATCTCTCCCTGATGTTAATTGTTGACCCCGCCCACCTATCTGTTACCATGGACACTAATTACATTCAATCTCTTCCCCAGGTGTTTTGTCTTAGTCCTTGTCTGTCTCTGTTTTGTGATTGGTTCTCGTTCACCATATATACTCTGTCTGTTCACTTCAATGTTGTTGGTCGTTGTTGGTGTGTGCATGTCCATGTTCCCGTTTCCTGTTTGTTCCGCGTTGCCTGCCTGTTTGTTTGTGTTTTGTTTATTAAAAACCTTAAACTGCATTTGGATCCTCACTCGCCTTTGTCTCACCGTGTCAAATCGTGGCAGTACGTATGATCACAGTACAACCACGTTATGTTTTTTCTACTGTTTAAGCACTAATATGTGAGGGTTTTTTTTTCAGAACGGAATTATTTCCTATTATTCCTTTTGGAACGACCAGGGTTTCCCACAACGCTTTTCAGTTCAGGCAGCCTGCCAAAGCTGGGAAGCCCTACCACCTTAACTAGGTCATCCAAAAAAAAAATATTCCGCTGCACAAAAGGCTGTCAAGTGCATCTCGGAGAATAGCGCGGACACGCTTCACACCGTGAGCGATGTGAGAGAATGACTCCACATGGCCGAAATGAGAGAAAGACGTGGTCCGTCACTGTCTAGACTAACTCACTAACTAGCCAGTTGACAAATTTTGAATGATATTTTGCATTTTCTTAGTTATTATTATACGTTATTTAAATTTCATATTTAGTGTTAAATAAATAACTGTTAAATGTAGTACAGAGTATGTGGTCTATCTCACAAAGAAGCGCCGTGGGGATTATGGATAAACATTATTTTGGGCAGTCTATAATCAAAGACACTGCAGCACCATACATCAGGACTTATTTTGGATCAGCTCACCGTTTCTTCCAGGACAATGACCCAAAGCACACTGCTTCAGCATCTGTCATAGCATCGGAGGGTATCAATTGGGTGAAGACTCCACCAGAGTCACCTGATTTGAACCCCATCAAGCTTGTTTGGCACTCTATGAATGACTTCATCCAAGAGTTGTTCTGGGATACAAAAGTGACCCAAGAGTTTTGTAATAACCTTATCAGAGGGTTAAATAATGTCCTGAAACTGATTGTGGCGAACAACGGGGGGCACAGTGGAAAATGAACCTTTTACAGTATATTATTTCATGTTAACTAATTTTATGGAATAAAGAACTGCAAATGATGCTGTGCTTTGGCCTGTTATTACTTTCTAGTACATCCAAATCAAAGAAAGACTCATGGAAGTTTCATCCAAAAATGTATCGTGCTGCATTCTCAAAATAAATGTTTGCTTTCTGTTTCATAAACATGTCATGTTGTCTTTTTTCTGGGGGTGGGTTATTTTAATTCTATGAAATAATTGCATAATTCTGTAAAATAAAAAGTTGTTTTCAATACAATTTTAGAGCAAAGACCTTGTTTGCTGTCAAAGAGTAAACACTGGAAATTTTTATTGGTATAAAGAACTACAAATGACAAATTAATCTCTTTTATTACATTTCTATTGTTAGAATTAAGTCAGCTACCACTTACTTGATGACTGCATTTTCAATACTCATTTAATTACTCTTTATTTTGAAATTCAACTATTTCTACTTGTATTTCATCTCAGGTGTTTTCAGCTATAGTTTTAATGCATCAGACACTTCCAGCTATTCATTCATTCAGCATTCCAGCTTTCACAGGGCACAGAGACGCATCGTGCAGCCACTGTGAGCCAATACACAAATTCCAAGGGGCCACTAGATTTACTAACCTTGCACAAATTTCCCTGGACCTCACACCTACTAGCACCCCTACAGCTCCATTGTTCTCCTGCTTTTGTTGTGCAAACTCCCCCATCACCTGTGAGGTCTGGCACATTTGCATTTGTTCACTCAGAGTAGCTCAGATCCAAGGCAGGCCAAACCTCTGTGTGTGACATGGAAACCTTCAGATATGCAAAGTTTACATACAATGTTTTATTTATAAAAAAAATGTGTGCTAAGGTTTGTCATTGCCATAGTACATATGATATTTATATAACCCTTGTGCAGACCTGGGGTATATTTGACTCATCTGGAAAGTTTAATGTGTCATAACTTGGATTAATTTTGTCTGTTTTCGTTGAACTATGTGTTCGTAAAATAAATACTTTCCTCCTCAAATCCTCCCGAGTCAATTTGACTCTGCCACATTTAGTGGGGCAATAGGTCACACTTTTGATATGCCTTTGCCTACATCTACAATGTAGAGATGGGAACTATTCATTGCACTGAGCCACATCTTTCTACAATACCTGTAGAAAGTCACAGTGCTGGAAAACGAGTCTGTCAAATTGACCCGGTGACTTAAAATCAAGACAAATGAAAGTAACTTTAATTTGAGCATCGTTTTTAAACCAAAAATGAAAACAACAGCCAACCACAATATAATATTGACAATATGAACACATGTATATTTATATGTGGGTCACCACAGTGCACATGTGATGTGTCTTTACATTGTCACCATACACACTATGCACATGACACAATGTACAGAAATACAATAGGTAGAAATGAAGAAGGTGCATATGTGGGCATCTACACAGTATATGAGGGACATGGTATCTCAGTGTGGTCCCTGCGAATGGTCATTTGTACAGACCACGCTGTGATGTTGTTCACATATTAGTCTTGCCATCATCAGATGGCTGCAGACCTGGCTGTTTCTTCCTCTTTCATTTTCCCCAGTAACAACCTGGAAAGAAGAGGATGATAGTGTGTTTTATTGCTGATCCCAAGACACAAACAACATACATTCATAAATGTACTCCACTGTACACATGCTCAGAGATGCTTACCTGGCATGCTGGCACACAAGGTGACATCCTGTCCTGGATCCCTCACTGTACAGCAACTGGGTCCTTGGTACATGTTAATCACATGTGTCTTCCCCAGCTCCTTAGAGAAAATCTGCCTCTTGTACGACATTGACACTTTGCACCTACAGTAGGAAACATCTCCGTACAACAAACCTCAGTTTCTGGTTCTCGTATGTGCTGCTTTCAGCATTTTTTGTGCAAAGTGCTCATGAGAATAAAGTTTTTCCCTTTTTGGGGCAGTAAGACATTATTGTTGTTACTTGCTGTTCTGAACAGTATGTGAATGCAAACATGGACCTTCTCTTTAGAAACTCCTGGCCCAGGTTGAAGTTTGTGAACAAATTGTTACAGGTTATGTTTTTCCAATCAAAAGTCATAATAAAACTGCATTTTTGCATCTTATAGATGATGTCAAGACAATATAGGAGAGTGTGAGACTTATATATGTCTCACAGTTGCAAACAAAAAAGTCCTACAGTATATGACATTTAACCCTACAGTAGAGGGCTGCATTGGGATTGGCGGTTTCACCTTTGCCCTGGGAGGGACTGGGCAGTCAGAAAATTTAGCGGGAGATCCGCGGGACCTGGTGGGGTTTCGTGTGTAGCCTAATAATAAGAATGGAGTCAACACATGACGTTGAGAAGAAGATTAGTATTAGAATTAGTATTAATTTATCTTATTTAAATGCAATCATGTTTAATTCTGTTATTCTGGACTTTAGCCTGAACTAATAATTAGTCTGATCATTTGTATGCAATCAAATCTGCGGGAGTGGGCGGGAGTGGACACAAACATCGCGGGTGCGGGCGGGAGTGGAACACGCAGCTTGCGGGCGCGGACGGTCCTGGTCAGAAATTCAGCGGGAGCGGGCGGGTGCAGGTTTATAAAAACAGTCCCGCGCAGGGCTCTACCCTACAGTACTCTAACCCTACAACTGTAGGGAGGGTTACATATATGTGATGATCACCAATTTTATTTTACATGTTGAGGGAGTTTTAAGCGGAAAAAATACTTTTAACTATTTGTTTAATTTTTTAAAAACTTGTAGGCCAATTTGACCTGCAACATACTGTAATAAGAGGGTTAATTTCTAAACAGGTCCTAGATGCATATCCTGAAAATGTCTTGTCCTCGCTTCAAATCACACTCTTGGCATACAGTATATTTGTCTTAGTTTTCATTTTGGTAAGTAAAAACACATCAAAATTTTAAGAATGCTTGATGGTAATAAATGATCCAAAATCATTCTTTTTTAATTTAAGCATAATATGTCCGTGAAGATTCTCAGTCATCCAGGTGAAGTTTTCTGAAAGTTGTTCTCAAGGCACATCATTCTCCCAGAAGACAGAACAGTGGAAGGAGGATGGTGAGAACATTGCTGATAACACCCAGCTCTGCTCCCCTAGTAAGCATAACAAAGGGGTGTTCTCTCCCTCACGTCTCACAGACAGATACTGTAGGTCAATCTGCAAACTCTGGTATTCACCTCCTGCAAATCTGAGGATTCCTGTTAAAACTGATGTCTCTAATAGTGCAGTGTTGTTACCCTTGGTGATGCATGTTTAAGACCACGACATTCGCCCCCCTGCCTAAAAAGAGCACACCCACCTGCTTGAATGACTACAGGCCAGTGGCACTCACTCCAATCATCATGAAGTGTTTCGAGAGAGTGGTGCTGGCCCACATTCAGAGCAGCATACCAGACAATATTGACCCCCTGCAGTATGCCTACCGGCCCAACAGGTCCACCTCGGACACCATTGCTGCTGCCATCCACTATTCCCTCTCTCATCTGGAAAATAAGGACTCATACCTAAGGATACTCTTCATCGACTACAGCTCAGCCTTCAACACGGTTATCCCCCACAAACTGTCCACACTTGGTCTGCACCCCACCCTCTGTGACTGGCTCCTAGACTTCCTGACTGGCAGGCCGCAGTCTGTCAGGATTGGTAATAGGACTTCAGCCAGTATCATCACAAACATTGGAACTCCACAGGGTTGTGTACTCAGCCCCATCCTCTACACCCTGTTCACTTACGACTGTGTCGCTTCCCACAAAGACAACATCATCCTGAAGTTTGCGGACGACACTGCAGTGATAGGACGCATCACTGGCGGTGACGAGGCAGCCTACAGGAGGGAGGTGGCCAGTCTGGTGTCATGGTGCGGAGACAACAACCTCACCCTCAACACGGACAAGACGAAGGAAATTATAGTGGACATGAGAAAGGAGAAAAGAATGCATCAGCCACTGTTCATCCAGGAGCTTGAAGAGGAGAGGGTGAGCAATTTTAAATACCTGCGTGTCCACATCAGTGAGGACCTCACTTGGACACCTCACGTCACGCAGCTGGTCAAGATGGCCCAACAGCGGCTGTATTTTCTGAGGAGGCTGAGGAAGTTTGGCATGTCGCCTGAGATCCTCAGAAACTTCTACAGCTGCGTCATCAAGAGTGTCCTGACCAATTGCATCACTGTGTGGTACGGCAGCACTATTGTCATGGACCGCAAACGTCTGCAGAGAGTGGTGAAGACTGCGCAGAAGATCATCAGGACTCCACTGCCCTCTCTGCAGAGCATCTACCACCACAGAGTCCACAGGAGAGCTGCTTCCATTCTCAAAGACCCCCCCCACCCCAGTACGGATTGTTCACACTTCTACCCTCAGGACGGAGGTACAGAAGTGTGAAATGTAGGACCTCTAGACTGAAGAACTCTTTCTTCCCCTCTGCCATCAGACTCCTAAACAGCTGACAGGAGTTTGCAATTATGGACATAACTGTTAACTGTTTACATGGACATAACTGTTTACAGTGAACTACATTTTTTGCACATGCATTTTCTCAGAACTGCACTACCTCACTTTATTGCCTTATTCGGCACTGCACTTCTCATTGCCTTTATTAAGAACTTTATTTCTTTTATTGCTCTTTTTTTATTCTATTTTATTCATTTTTCCTTCACACATTTTTATTTTTACTTTTTACTTTACTGTATGACATTTAGTGTGGACAGCAAAGTAAGAATTTCATTGTGCAATGAAACATACTTTCTGTGCATATGACAATAAACACTTTGAATTTAAATTTGAAAACTCATTATTCTAATGTAGAGTCGCGTCTGGCATTTACTTAATATTTTGTTAATAAATTATGCTAATCAAGTGCTTTCCCAAGCATCTGTATTTTTGCAGAATGCATGTATGATGAATCGAGATTAAATATCTGTCATTACTATGGCCAGACAGAGTTTCTAAAAGACAAGAGTCTAAAAAACTTCATTGATCTTATGCAATGTGCCTGTCAGAGACAGAAGACAATGGAGACAGAGATCATGTAAAATAACAGAGTTTATTGACAAAATGTGGAGAATGAAGTGAGCGAGGGTGCAACAGTGCAGGTGAAGCTCCAACACACACACACACACAGGATCACTGGAAGCAGACCCACGGGGATTAGATCCTTGGATGGATGATGAACTTGGGGAACTACTGATAGAGAGAGATAAAGAGTCAGGTTAGTAGACACAGCGTGCATAAGCAGCTAGCGTGTGTCCTTTATGCAGTGCGGTAATGATGAGTGCCAGGTGACGGTGATTAAAACTCAGGTGATGAGGATCTGGTTTGCTGTGTGAGGGGAGAACCTGGCGATTCCGTGACAGTGCCAATACTAATCATGTTAAAACTTCCACAAAGCCTTTAGCATTAGAGATGCTTTCTTTCATTAAACCTAGTAAAATACCATAGGTTGTAGAATTAGCAGTCTTAGCCATGCCAGTTTTAAACCCTATCAGACTCAGAATTATCATCTGTATCAGAACAAGAAACTCTTCACTACATATTAGTTGTACTCACAAGAATTGCTTTTCACTTTGTCATTTTTCAACATCACATAGTACATCAAAACATACAATACAACAACAATCCAACAAACAATTATGGATTAGATAGGCATCATAAGTATAACAGCATTTATGAATACATAGACATTGTGAGAACATTTTGATTCCCTAGATCTAGATAACACTTAAAACTAATTAAAACATAATGATCATAGTCAAATAAGTGTCAGTCAAATAAAGACTATTTTGACTATGTACTACTACTGAATAATTCCACCAGTATATTATATTATTATTGTAATTAAAACCCTAATTGTAAAGCATGTGAAAAGTCTGAGAGAAAAGGGTGGATCATCTTCCACGATTATTTGCTTTAATTGGTAGAGAATTCCTCAGGTGATCGAGCAGGCTATAAATATCTGACAATCTACAGATAAAATTCAGGAGTTTTTTTGGAGTCTGACACTGACTAAAACCAAAAACTTTTACAGTCACCTTTACTGAGCCAATTTTATTGTGAGACGCAATACACCAGGTGAGCCAACTCTAGCTATTTATGTTATAACTGGTACTAATAGTATCATTATGTGATTGATCTTAATATGAAACCTCTAGTAGTGCTAATTATAACAATTTATTTTTCTTGTATTTTTACCAGCTATGGAGGCCAAAGTCATTGAAATGGCAGCACTAGGAAGGGCTTTGCACCCTGGCATGTTGTACGACTGCCGCAGCGATTCCATCATTCCAGGTAAAATGGCACAATTTTTAACTATATACAAGTGTTGCTTTACTGCTACATAATGGCAACCTCCATCTTAATACACATGTAAATGTTAAGTTTCAACAGTAAAACATTAAAATGGCCCAGAAAAAAAATAAAGGAAAAAAAAGATTGCCTGTGTGAGCAAAGTTACTGAGAATCAATGATCAATACTGTTCTTTAGACATATTAATGTAATTAATTTAATTAATTATTGTAAACCTCTAACTATGCCAGAGATTTCAATCATATATTCTTATTAAGGAACATCATTACATTTTTATCAGTATTTTTGTTTTTTTCAAACTTGAGTAAGATTCTATTGATTAATATCAGATGAATATCAATGATAAAAATTCAGACCCATGTGCAGGCATAAAACATAAAAGTGGGCTTTATTTATTAAATATCAAAAGGCTGGAAACACTAAGAACACAGAAACAATTTAAAAACACAAAGTCACAAAACAAATCACAGAAAGCAAAACAGACACAGAGACAAAACCAGCAAAAAACAAACACAAGACAACAGGATTAAATAAATAGGGAGGGCAATTACTGAAACACAAGGGACATGTTTGCAAAAGCAAAAGCACATGGCACAAGACAAAGCCTGCCAGAATGTCCCCTAGTGTCCAGGAAGGGCATTGTCGAAGCCTGACACTGTTTGGTGATTAGTTATTATACTGATTTTCTTAATTACAATACAGTGACAGCGACGTGACATACGGTTAAGTACAGTGACCCGGACTCAGAATTTGTTCTCTACATTTAACTCCTCCAAAGTGCACACACACACACACACACCGTGAACACACACCCAGAGCAGTGGGCAGCCATTTTTGCTGCGGCGCCCGTGGAGCTGTCGGTGCCTTGCTCAAGGGCACCTCAGTCGTGACCGGCCTGAGACTCGAACCCATAACCTTCGGGTTACAAGTCAGACTCTCTAACCATTAGGCCATGAATGTCCCCAATGAATGAATGTATTCCATTGTCCTAAAAAATTTCTTTGGTGTATAGCTGTTTGAAAGCTAGATAAATTAGTTCAGGATTGATGAGATGAATGACAAGATTGTACCTTTTAAAGTGATTATTAAAATTATCAGGATTTAATTTTTTAAATATAAACAGAAAGTAATGTTATATATTGATGTACTCATCATCCTCTTAATTTGGCCCTGTTGGTATTCGTGGGATTTAAACTTTACTTTTTTCATTTATCCCCATAAAACCAATGTTTAGTTATTTTTATTTATGCTGGTTTATTATGCAGGTGTGTAATAAGGTCACATTTCTTCAATATATTTTATTTTACATCTGACGTTATTTATTTGTGGATTCACTGAAACAAGTATGACAGAAGTATCATTTGCAGTCTCTTACTTATTTCAGGTATTTCTCTATGGGATAACGAAACAATAAAGAATGGTGTGGTTTCCTCTCGTCAGCCCAAGACAGATCTAAAGTTCACTGCTTCTGACTCTCTCAGTGAGAAAGCTAAACTCCTAGATGTGAGCGCCTCCCTTTCAGCTAGCATCTTGGGTGGTTTAGTGGATGTTGGAGGCTCAGCCAGGTTCTTACGTGATAACAAATCCTCAGCGCGTCAGAGCCGGGTTTCTCTGCAGTACAGCCAAACAACAAGATATGAAGAGTTTACGATGGACCGAAATATCACCTTCCACAACATAATCGAAGATCAAACTGCCACACATGTTGTTACTGCTGTACTGTATGGAGCTCAGGCTTTCATGGTGTTTGATCTAATAGCCAATGAGAATGAAGACAAAGAAGAAATTGAGGGAAACTTAAATATAATGGTCAAAAATATTCCTTTTATTGATATTGAGGGAGCCGGAGGTCTAAAAATGAGTGATGGTGAAAGAAAAATGTCTGACAAGATCAGCTGTACCTTTTATGGTGACTATGAACTTGAGCAAAACCCCACAACATACATAGAGGCCCTGCAGCTGTACAAGGAGCTGCCATCTCTGCTGAGGAAGAGGGAAAATGATGCAGTACCAGTGAAGGTTTGGCTTTATCCCCTTGCACATTTGAGTAAAAAAGCAGCTTCCTTAGTCAGAGAAATTCCCAGGATGCTGATCACTAAAACAGAATCCTTACTGGAGGACCTGGGAAATGCAGAGATTCAATGCAATGATCTAATTACAAACACAACAATAAACGATTTCCAGGATGTGAGACGAAGGCTGAAGACATTTCAGGATTTTCTAGGAGTCTACAAAATGATGTTTGTTAAATCGCTGCGTAGGCTCATTCCTGCTATTCGGGGTGGAAAGGTGCAGGAGCAGGCCTTAACAGAAATCATAGCCATTCATCAGAAGTCTCCGTTTACAGCTGAGAAGCTTAATCACTGGCTTGAGAACAATCAGAGTGAATTACATCTGCTTAATCTCTATACCCAACAACTGAGCGGTGTCCCTGTTCTAAAATACTCAGCCCTGATGAGCAGCATTCTCATAGATCCCAGTGTTGATAGTGTGGTGTGCTTCTGCTTCACTTCTCTGAAATATGAAGACCCATATTTGTCAATTCTAACTAAATTTTTAAAAGTAGATGAGTTTGAAAACCTGATAACAGTTTCAGAGCCAGCTGAGCAATTGTGGTTCCAACGTCCTGAATTAAATGAGAAGATGAAACACAGCTTTTTTCTCTTCAGGAGTTTCTTCCAAGCTAATAAAGATGACACACAAATGAGGTTTGTCATTGTGTCAGTCTCCGATCCCTCCAATCCTGGAATCTCTATCCGTCTTTATAAAAAAGGGAAAATGGTGGACAGTGCATTTCAACCTGTGTCCAAACCCCCTGCACCCAAGGTAAACATTCAGGACAGAAATATAATCCTGAAACTGCAGAAGTCCCCAACCGGATCAACAGAGCGGTTTAGAATGGAGTACAGAACAACACAGGTCTCTGATTCCGAAGCGGAAAAATGGGAAGTCACAGATACTCCAGATGTTCAGGAGAACTTTACACTGACTGACGTTAAGCCTGCAAACCAATACTGGGTCCGCTACAGAGCTATTAGTGAAGTTGGAGTGAGTGAAGCCAGTGATTCTGTCCTCTTCTTTCGGCAAGGAAAATTAAAGTTTTCTGTGGGCCAGACTTGGGTCAGTTAAGTTTTTTTCTTACAATTTCTATTCATGCATGTACGATTTTTGACCATTCGTCATTTAGAGTTTAGCTGAAAATTTACATATTTGTCTGTTAAATGCACATTTGTTTTTCTACAGAACTGGGAACGTTATTCCATTATTACTGAACTAAGGACCCAAATGATGGGTAATTTGACTTCAAAGTGGAGTCCCTCAAACATCCAATCAGAGGTTATAAGTTTATTGAACAACCCTGTGAGTAACAATATTTATGCTTAGGATCAACAGTGCAATAAACATTATCCCCTCTGTGTTGATTGAACAATTAAAATCGTTACCATTAGACATTGCCATTATTTAGTTTCTTGCGGTCCCTGGGTTTAAATGTCATAGGCCTTAAAGGGCATCTGCCAAATGCCATAAATGTAAATGCAGTGTGAAAAGAAAAGCATTTCTTACTTCTCATAGAGCAACATATTACTGCTTTTCTAGAACGTTTGTGTTCTAGAATGGAGCCTTTATATAGATTGAAACTGCCCATATATGTCATTTCCATTCATCATGGGTTTATGGCTTCTAATGGTTCATTGCTTACTCACCACAGAAACTTCCCTGTTATACTGAAGTCCCTGGAGGGATGAAAATAGGAATGGCTTTGTGCTTCCAAGGGGTTCTTTTTGAAAGGGACAGACCGTAAGTATACATGACCCATGCTCGCTCTCTCTCTCTCTCTCTCTCTCTCTCTCACACACACGAGTCAAGAAGCTTTTATTGTCATTTCAACCTTAAATAGCTGACGCAGTACAGTGAAATGAAACAACTTTCCTCCAGGACCATGGTGCTACATAGAACAACACAGAGCTAATGACTGAAAGCAAGTCAAGTTACAGCCACATCAAGTGCAACATGTGAAAATAGTGCAAGACAAAAGACAGTTGAATGTAATGAACGTTGTACAAAACATTGTGCAAGTATAGAGTAGTAAATGTTGTGCAAAAGAGAGATGGGACACAGAAGAATAGGCACAGAGATAGGATTAGAGAAGGTTACTTGTGCAATTTTAGTGCAGCAGAAAGTCAGTGTAAAGGAGAAAAATGAATAGTTCCTTCCTTTAAGGGGTTGTAGGTTTGCTTGGGCAGAAATACAGGCTCCAAGCCTAGGCAGCAGGAGGGGGACGGCAGTGAAAAGGTGAAGCAGTCCTCTCCAGGAGCATAGTGTAGGCTCAGCCGGCAATCTGAAGTCCTGTATCAGCTGGAGGTTTCTGAAAAAGAATATCAAACAACATCCATTAGTTCCATCAGGCACGCCCCCATAGCTCTCCCTAGCCTGCTCTCCCCCTGGAGGGTGAATGCTCCAGCGGCGCTGGCCATGATGCTGAAGTTTGAGAGATCGTGCTTAGCGCCGCTGGCCAAGGTGTTGAACCGTCGATCGCAATTTGGTGAGTTATTGAAATTTGGTGTGCAAAGAATGTGCAAAACAGCAATTTAAAGAATTGTGGTGTAAATGTCCATGATAGAGGTAAGAGAGACTCCAATAATCTTCTCAGCTGTCTACACTATCCGCTCAGCTGTCTACATTATCTTGCGATCCAAGATGGTGCAATTTCCGAATCCCTCTGTATAATGCAGTCAGGATTGAACTTTATGATGTGGTTCAATCTGTGCATTGCTAAACAGTCGTGAGTCAGCAGAGTGAACAGCTGTGGACTGAGGACACAGCCCTGAGGGGCACCAGTGCTCAGTGTGGTGGTGCTGGAGATGCTGTTCCCGATCTTTACTGACTGAGGTTTCTCTGTCGCATAGTAAAATAGTGAAAAACATAGTATACCACAGTGAAAACCTCGGCTAATAACTATAACCAACTTTACTTTTCTTTACAGATTTTTCTTCAGTCTTAGAACTGGCCCCGGCGGTAATGATGACATTGCCTTTAATTTGTCACTTCATCCCAATAATTATTCTGAATGCAGAATAGGCCAGAATAGAAGTTGGGCAAATTCAGTAAAATATTTCGGGTGCCCTTTATCCAGAGGATCACACTTTGTTTTCTTCATCGTCATCACTCAAAAAGCCTACGAGGTATGGGGATTAAAAAATAAGTGGCGACATACAAGTAAATAATATAAGCGATGTTAACTAATTTCTTCTTTTCAGGTGTATCTAGATGGCCGGAAGTATTGCTCATTCAATCACCATATACCAGTGGACAAAGTTAAGGGGATTCATATTTATGGCTTTGTCAATATAAATAGCGTGGGTTTTGTTTCGGTAAGTCATGTTGTCAAGGCTCCAGTTATTTTGTAGTGGATAGATTTACACTGTACAGGGTTTTGGTACAGTGTAAGGTACAGTGCTTTTAAACAACTGTAATAAAAATTTTAATAAAAATAGACATTTTATGGATAATTTTGTTAATGCGTATTCTTTATACTTTTCATCTCTCCAGAACTGGAGTGCATCTTCCTTTGGTAAAGAACAACATTCTGGCATCCCACAGTGGGAGCTTTCTAACATCCAGTCAGATATCAAATATCCTCTCTGTAAACCTGTAAGTAATATGCACTTCAAAATAAGTTTATTATCCTGTGAATAATCACATATATATTAATAAAGCTATAAAAAAAAGTACAACAAAGGAACAATAAAAGATTATGATTAGAAATACTGTTTAGCCTTCACAATAATGCTAACATGATTTATGACTCAAACAGAAACAGCCCTATTTGTACCCAATTCCTGGAGGGTTAAAACCTGGATTGGCTTTGTTTTTCCAAGGAGTAGTTCCTTTAGGATCCAAGGGGTATGCTCTCAAAATATTGCACACAAAAACTTTCACTTTTTAATTTTATTTATAGTCTTTAAAAGACTGAAACTTACATATCTTTTTCAGCTTTGAAATAAATCAAAAGGTTGGGCCACATGAACATGATGAAAACATCTTCCAGTTCAAGACTGACCTATCAAGTGTGGTCTATAATAACTACCATAATGGTGCATGGGAGCAAAAAATGTATAAGGAGGATCCCATATTTGTTGAAGGGGAAGCCTTTGATATCTTTATGCTTACTACACAAGGAAAATATGATGTGAGAAGGAAAATGTGTGGAGAAACAGTTTAATTAAATGAAGTCAATAACATGACATTAAATCTTTTCTTTTACCTGTTTAGGTATTTGTAAATGGACGTTGGATAAGTAAGTTTAAAGAACAGATATCAATAAGAAATGTGTCCATAATTGAAATCACTGGAAATGTCTTCATGAACACATTTGCCATTATTCAGGTAAGTCATTGTCATATAGTTAAACAAATAATTGTCTTCTGTGAAATAACTTTGCTGTAATGTTTGCAAGAAAAAAATTTTTTGAAATTATTCTAAGAATATCATAATTAAAATGAAACCAAATTAATATAATTACAATTCAAACATTGAATGTGTCATGACGCGGGGCAGGAAGCGGACCCAGACGCAGGATAGCAAAACAAAACAGGGTTTAATAACAAAGGGAACACGAAACATGACTCAGACTGAAGACAAGACAGGACAACAGTAGATTCCGTGCTGCACAAGGCAACGCGGCACAATTAAATACATGAGACAATCATGACACAATGAGGAGCAGGTGTGGTGACAGGAAGGAGCAGACGAAGGCCGGGCAGACACGTGACGAGAAACAAACAAAACTGCACGTGGCCAAAGTCCGAGCTGAATCATGACAGAGCCCCCAAGGCGCGACTCCCGACAAGGTCCGGGGGGTGGGGGGGGGGGTTAAGGCACACGGCGAAGGCAGGTGGGGGGAGCAGGGCCACCTTTGTGACTGACACTTCCTGGGGCCTGTTGGTGGCGCTATACCCGGGACTCACAATAAGCACATCGATGCGATCGGAATCCTTGGCTGAACATACACACTGCGTGTCATCACAATAAGACATTTTTTACTTAAGACATTTCCTGTTTCTCTGAATTCGCCACAACTTTGTCGCCTCGCCATGGCAGCACCGTTCGAGAAATCAAAAATCCCTTCAGAATTTAGCAAGTGCAATGTCTCTGCATCATGTTCACCATGTTTGATGTCAATCGCATGAATCCCCTAGGACTATTTAAAAGTTCACCGCATTCAATTATAAAATAATACAAAATGGCCGACTTCTTGTTGTTTAGAGAGCGAAAGTTGTTCGGGTCAATGAGATCTACATGGGTACCAATTCTCGTACATAATTGCCTGATCTGTGCACAAAATGTTTGTTTTTGCATTACAGGGGGCGCTACAGAGCCCCCTTGCCACGCCTGTATTCCAGCCTTTGCCCAAGCCTAGCATCGCCGGACTCTGACGTGTGTGCCAAATTTCAAGAGTTTTCAAGCATGTTAAAGGACCCCAATTGGCCAATGTGTGCCACAAAATATATATATATATATATTATTTATATATAATAATAATAATAATAATAAACCTGAGCAAAAACAATAGGGCTTCGCACCATACGGTGCTTGGGCCCTAATCAATATTAAGTATTACAAGTATTTTCTACTCTACTTCTATAAGTATAGCACTCATATATTAGCAATTAAAGACTATTTTATTCAATAATTAATAACAATTTTTCCTTTTTTTCCCTGTCAGATGGATTACACTAATCTGACCCTTGACATTGCAGCCCTTATGTGAGGATATCACCAGGCTACATCATTTTTTCATTTACTGGTTTGTGCAAGTGACTTAGTGATGGAGATGTTTAATGGTCACACAAGTGTTAATAAAACTTAATAAATAAAACTTCTAACTGTTGAGTTGTGTTTTTGTATAAATAAATTTGTCTTGGTTTGTGTTATTCTGAATTAATGTGTCTGGGATGCTGGACAAACAGATATCAGTAAATAATTTTTAAAATATTAAAATTCATAAAATAATGGAAGCAATATATATGGTATGGTATATTTGGTATATATTCTAATTAGCGGTTAGGTTTTGGAACATGTACAATGACCCCTCCATCACAGGGTCTTAACCTGCGTGGATGTAGCGGGAGCCAAGGATAAGGCACTGGCCGGTGCATGTTATTGCACAGCTATCGCTCTGTCAGACTTTTGATATATTTTTAAAAAATAATAATAACAGGGAGGTGAGCCACTGGAGTGAGTGGGTCAGTCTCCAAGTTAAAGATTTCTTTAGAGAGAAACTAAGTGTGTTCTTTTATTTTTGTTATTTTTTTTAACTTTTTTTCATTGTTTATTTATTTATTTACTTTTGTTAATTTTTTGGAAAAAAATTCATTTTAGAATTACTGGCCTATTTTAGGTTTTTAAACACAAATTTTATGAATTTCAGGACACATCAGCAGTGCACCTCAGGCTCAACGGGTGTTTCGGCCTTTGATCACTGAACACCCTGCTCTGAGGCGGCCAGCCGTAGGTGGATCAAGCCTCGGCTTGTGTCCCATGTCCAATCAGAATTTGACTAATGCTAACGCTAAGTGACTCCTCCGTATGGGTGGAGTCATTGTACTATTTTGCCTGTTAACCTATTTTGTCTATTTATTTATGTACTACTGGCTATAATTTGCTCTTAAAAGATGAGAATGGACATGAAGGAGAGCAGAATGAGAGAGAGCCACTAGACTGAGCAGGTCATCTCCCTATGCCTGACTGGGCATATTACTGCTCACCTACCCATCCTACCCACCATGTGAGTGATGATTAGGCTGGGCAGGTGCGAGTTTGATTTTTGGGGGGAATGAGATGACGGATGTGTTCTTTGGCTACAAGCATTCTACTAACTTTCCCTATCTTATTTTAGTTTCTTCTATTTTTTGTTGTTACTGTTATCACTAGAGGATTGAAGACTATTGTGGCTAACAAACTGCTAATTTGAACGTTTTCTAGAATGTAGTGAGGAGAATAGGAAGCTAATACGGTGTGGGTGCAGTGTGGTGCATGATGGACTGTTGTGTGATTGGTGCTAGCCACCAGTAGAAGACTTAGCCCCATTTAAGGTCTGTTGGCCCCAGACCACCGCCCTGCGTGCTGTCCTAGTGGACCCAGGGAGGCCGGCTACAAACCTTACCCAGCCAAGAATGTCACTTGTTAACACCGCAAGGTTTCCCGAGACATTCTGGCAGGGTCAACGAACAGGTTAGGGTTAGGGTTAGGGAAAAAGCAAGGAACCGGCGCCCCCTCTCGAGGGACCGGAAATGCACGGGCCATCCCCCGGGATTCCGCTCTCCGTCTATCCCCGGGACATGTCTGAGAAACTGTGTTCCGGGAACACAATCCCCGTTTATTGTAGCGGACCTCCGTTGAGCTCTATGGCTCATGATTAACAGGAACTTATCTTTGTACGTGACACTGAAATTGTTTTAACAAAATAAAATAAATTGTTTTTTAATTTTTTAATATTATTTTTTAGTTTTTTATATTTTTTGTTGTTGTTTTTTAATTTAATGAATCCAAAGTAACTAAATGAAATGTTTTCAATAATACCAAAAGAAAAACCAAACCAAAAAAGGAATGATCCATCTAGAGTTAAGAGACATCCCACTTCCAAAAAAACTAATTATCCAGGTGTTTGTACAAATGTACAACCCAATATTATGGGTAGGGCTTAAGGCTGGGGGCTCGGGTTTAAGATTGGAATTAAATTTCAGGACTGAGGGTAAGATTAGGGTTAGTTTTCAGAGTTAGGGATTAGGGTTGGGTTTACAATTAGGGTTAGGGATGGGTTCAGGATAAGGGTTAGGGATGGGTTCAGGATAAGGGTTTGGGTTCAGGAATAGGGTTAGGATTAGGGTTGGGTTTGGGGTTAGGGTTGGAGTTAGGATTAGGGTTGGGATAAGAGTTGGGATTAGGGTTAGGATTGGGGTTAGGGTTATTTACTCTAGATGTTCAATTTCCATCATCACTCTATTCTATGGCGTTCTCCAGTGGCAGAGCATCCAGTTCAATAACTTTTGAAAAGAGGCACACACCACTCCAAAACAAGTTGCTAAATATTTATTTGACCCTAAAGAACATACTGCTCTGTCATATTTTCATCATAATGATAATGAATCTGTCGTTAACTTAAATGGGGTATTTATAAATCAAATCTAAAATAATTGTTCATAAAATATTTTATTTTTTAAAAGCTACTTGAAAAAAAATACAAAATCATGTTTTCATGATTATGTTTCTTTAAAGTAGCAGGAAAGATATTTAAGAAAGAAAATTCTATTTAATTTAAAGCTATGAACAACTTTATATATTTTATCTATACATAATGAGAAAAATAATATAGCTGCTAACAATAGCAGCCTCCAAAATAACTTTAGGCCCATTAACAAATATGAACTATGCATAAATCAACCAACTTAGGCTTACTAACCCATTGTTTCACTTTGAACTTCATAAGTTAAAAATACTCAAAACATTTGAGTAAACTTTTTGCCACAGAACATTTGAAAAACAAACTACATTTTTTATCTTAAGTTTGTAGAGCTTTAAAAAAAAAAAAAAAAAAAAAGTTGGGTGGCACTAAGAGCCATGGGAGCCACCAAGCTTTACTTCAGTGGACCTTAGTTGCACCCCACTCATCACAATGATAATTATGTACAGCTTTCTTGCATACACATCACATTCAATCAGATCTTTAGTTAAGTGCTAGTTAGCAACAGCCATTTGCTCCTCGCGTCTCCTTCAGCTTTGACGAAAGCGCGTTGTCACGCACGCGCACACACACACTTGACTTGAGCTTTTAAAATGAATTAAAAGAGGCTGAGGCAGATGAAGTTCCAGTTCTGCAAAGCTGTAAACTCACTCAGTGCACATATTGTGTGAGTGCAATATAAAATGGATGCTAAATACATAAAGAAAACAAAGAATATTATTAAGTTGGTTCATTCAACAACATTATGTTCATTAGGCTGTGTCATCTTGTATTGAAAACTAAATAATCTAAAAAAATGGTATGTTTAAAGTCCAAACAAAGATTTAAATGGAATGAGCTTTTAATTGAGACAACTTAGCTCATTCTGCAGAATCCTTTGGGTTTTTTTTTGGGGGGGGTAGTGTTCATATAACATGTGAGAATGTACCTCTGTGGGAGGTACTTCTATCCATTCAGGACAAATTGGAGCAATCATCTGATGAACAGCAGGTGTTTCTAATTGTGTTTAAAAGCAATTAAACCAAACCTTTAAAATACTGTGAAATACAGTGGGTTCTTTCAAGCAAATCCATAGAACATGGGACGCCTCAAGAAAGGCCACACACGGAGGAGGGCAGACGTATGGGCAGAAGCGGGAGGAAGAGAGACCATCGTACATCAGTTTTTAAAAGCTGATGTACTGAACAGGGACCAGGGTTATTCCTCTAACCTTTGGTCAGATCTCTCCTCTACGTTATTTGGCGAGAACACCAGACAGAATCGGCATTGGTTGTGGGTCATATGGACAAGAAACAGAAATGGTGTTAAGGACCAAGTAGCCCTTAACAGTCCATATGACCCAACAACACTGGAGCCAGGAGACATGCCAAAAGAAGGTAAATTATTTTGTCTGCCTCTATAATTGTCATCCAACAGCAATTGTATATAGTGGAGTCACAACATATTACACTCTAAAAACTCCTAGGTTAAGAACAACCCAATTTGTGTTATTTTGGGTTAAATTCAACCCAGCAGTGTAGTCATTTTTAACTAATAGTTGGGTTAAAATAACCCAGCGTTGGGTTCGTCCCTTTTTGACCCAGCGCTGGGTTATTTTAACCCAACTATTAGTTAAAAATTGACACCGCTGGCTTGAATTTAACCCAAAATGGGTCAGAAATTTGTCATTAAAATAATTAAGGTTTAAAATAATTAATGAATTAATTTCTAATTGTGTTTAAAGCATTTAAAAAAACCTTTGAAATACTGTGGGTTCTTTCGAGCAAAACCATAGAACATGGGCAGAATTAAAAAAGGACACGCACGTAGGAGGGTAGATGTATGGTGTTAAAATGAATTTTCTTTATGGTAATTAATTTTTGTGCTTATTTCATTTTCTTTCTACATTTCTCTTTCTATGTCAGAATGAATGCGTTCTTCCCCCCCCCCCCCCCACTCTGGTCATGCTGACCTGTGATAAGTGTGTTCTTGCTTTCTTGTTTTTGTACCCTGTGTTTCTGCAAACATAAGCAGGATGGTAAGGCTTGCTGATAACGTAACCATAATCTTAAGGGAATAGAAAACGAGGATTCTCTGTCATGTAAAATTGTATTTCTGTGTTATATGTTATGTCATCGTCACCTCTTCTGATTTAATGTTCTTGATTTGAGTCTATCCTCTTCCTTTAGTGGTCTTGACCGGATGAAAAGACAGGATAGGTTGACCTGCTTGTGAGATTACTCTCAGGACACTCAGTTTCTCTTTGCTCATGTGCAGGCCTTCTGACCTTCAATGCTTGGATAAGAGTTGTGAGGAAGCAGCATTCTAGCATACCCCTATCTATGTTGACAAAACTTGGCCTCCGCCTTCTCATACATCATAGCTTACTGTATTTTCATTGCTTATATATTCTGTTCTGTCGCTCAGTCCTTGGAGCAGCTGTTTGGAATAAACCAGATTTGATTTCACTCGTGTGGTTTGTTCTCTCAGTGCTCCGGAGCTCCTATTGTTTTGCAGAGCTAAAGGGACGCAGACAAGTGCGAGGAGGAATCTCTCTTACAGTTTGGTGACCCCGACGTGATACTCTCGATCAGGTAAGACATATTTGATTGACTACCTGGTCGGCAGTATTACTAGGAAGAAGTTATCCCATTTTGACGGGATATTTATCCTTGGCTTCGTTTGAGAAGGCCAAGAAGGTTATCCTTAGTTTTGGCAGGAAAAACTAAGCAGAGTGCACTATATATATATATATAATTTCCTCTCTTGACTTATCCGTGCCTCTTTTCTTTGCCTGTTGTAATATTTTGTTTGTTCATAATGGGGAACTCGTATCCCAAGCCTATGCCTGGTGAAACACCCTATGATTGGATGACACGATGTGGTTTAGGATATTATGCACAACCATTTGTTGAGAATTTGGCTGGCTGGACTGAGGCCAATCCTCAGATTCCACCTTACCCACGTGATGGTACATTTGATCTTGGTTATTTAGCCTCCGCATACCGCATGATTTTTGAGGGTATGGGAGATCCACAGTGGGAGTGTTGAACCGCCACCTTACTCTAAAGAAAAAAAAGGTCCCGTTGGCCTCTAATCGGCCTACCTTGCCAGATAACCATTACATTGTAGATATGCTAATTAAGAGTTCTCGTAACTGTCAGCTTACAGGAGCAGATTATCGAGTTATTCTTCAGAATAAATTAGGCGACCAGTATGATTAAGAGAAACTAATTGAACAAGTTCCTGTGTTAAAACCTGATTAAGTAGTAAATATAACAAAAAAAAAAGGAGGAAGAAAAAGAACTCAAACTCGAGTTGTTTCCACATATTTTTGTAAGGATAATAAAGATGCTTTAGACCAATTGTGTCGGCAGCTCACTAAATATCTGCTTAATATTAAACATGCTAATCGTGATCTCTCTCAGGTTACTAACTGTAAGCAGGAAAAGGGAGAGTCCACCTCTGTTTTTGACTCGATTTAGCCAGGTGTGGCAACATTTAGGAGGAATGGTGCTTGAGCTTTAACCTCCTTGGCCGTGATCTTGTGAGTCTTCTGGGACTCTATAGTTTTTAGAGGTTCCCACATGACTGTACAAACTCTCGAAACCTCTGTTCCAGATATTCTCGCTCTCTCTGACTGTGTACTTCCACATAACGCTGCTGCAGTTAACGCTATCTGTTCTCTCCCGCTCTAGAGTCTGTTCCTTCTTTGTGGGCGGAACACAAGGATGACATGGTCTGCGTTTCCTGTCCTCCTTATGAGGCCAGAATTAAACACCTTACACCTGTGTATATTAAACAGTATCCTCTGTCTCATGAGAAAGCCGCTGGAATTGACATTCTTCATTCTCTTTTACAGCAGGGGGTGGTGATGCCATGTTAGCCCATACAATACTCCTGTCAATCCTGTTCCAAAACCAGATGGCTCTTGGAGATTTACCCAAGATCTGAGAAAGATAAACTGATTATTCCTGTTGCTCCAATTGTCCCTGATGTATCCTCAATTATAGCCTCTATTCCATGTACACAGAGTATTTTCTGTGATTGACCTTTGTTCTGCTTTCTTTAGTGTTCCTGTAGGGAAGGACACACAGCCACTCTTTGCCTTCACACACAGGGGACAGCAGTATACGTGGACCAGGTTGCCACAGGGTTACATCAATTCCCCCACGGTCTTTGGCCGCATCTGGCAATCTCGTGGCTTCACTGCAGCTGACGGCAAGCCTATCTCCCGTGCCTCGTTAGTGCAGGATTTAAATCACCGCCTGTCATGTGCCTCGTTCTGTGGCCATTGTTAAAACTAGGGCGCATTCCTCTGGTGACACCGATTAAGTGAGCGGGAACAGTTTCGCTGACCGAATGGCTAAACAGGCTGCGGCTTCACGCCCACTTCCCCCAAATCTATCTCCAGCCATGGTCTCTGTTAATACCATGATCAGTGCTGTTCTTCCTGACATGGATCTCCCTTCGCTGCAGGCTTCAGCTTCACCTGCTGACCGCGAATTTTGGACTAGTCAGCGTGCGACTGATTCCTATGTTATTCTAGATAACAAGGGCCGTGTCTGCCTACCACGACATTGTACTCCTTTTCCCGTCCGCGAGTTTCATGGCCCCACTCACCGCGGACGAAGAGGGGTGTCACAGGACTTATCTGATTTTTTTTTTGTATTTTCCGCTTACACACAGACGTGAATAGAATATTAGACGGATGTTTAATATGCGCACAGAATAACATTTTAAAATCAGGTGCCACACATCAACACCTTCCCACGCCTGACACTCCCTTTCAAGAATGGCAGATCGATTTCACACACATGCCTAGGCAGGGTCCTTTCAGGTACCTTTTGGGAATGGTTGATAAGTTCTCCAGATGGGTAGAAGCCTTCCCATGTAGTAAGGAAAATGCTAGAGTGGTGCTAGAAAATGCTAGAGTGCCATTCCTAGGTATGGCATCCCTGTAGGAATTGATTCTGACAAGGGAACTCCATTTACATCTAAAGTCACTCAGCTTCTGTGTAAAGAGTTAAAGATCAATTGGCATTTCCACATTCCTTACCATCCACAGTCATCAGGTATGGCGGAGCGAGCCAATCGCACAATAAAAGACAAAATTCGTAAAGCAATGCACACGTCCGGTTCCAAAAATTGGCTACACGCACTGCCACACGTCTTAGCAGATATGAGAATGACCGCACAAGTGGCTTTGGATCACCTGTCTCCCTATGAGCTCGTGATGGGGAGACCATTTCCCCACCCTTGGCGAAGAGGCAAACAGGCATTGGGAACGGGGGATCTTGATGTACACCTCAGCGAGTACTCTGCAGGGTTAATTCAGAAGCTCAACGAATATTGGGCACGGGTAAATTCAAAACAACCCCAAATTCCAATTGGCAATACACACCCTTTTAAGCTGGGAGATCGTGTCTTGGTCAGAAATTTGGAAAAATTAGGCACGCCTTTGGGTGAGACCCCGTATAGTGGACCTGCAGAAATAGTCGCTGCGACTCGCACTGCTGTGTTAACCGATCTTTTTCCACAGTGGATCCACGCCTCCCGTCTAAAACCAGGCACGGGTTTGAAAGAAGAATCATAAGTGAAAAGTCTGTCTAAACAGTGTTTGTGTTTCAGAAATTTGAAGCAACAGCTGACTACCTTTTCAGGGGTCCCTCTTCCCAGCATCCAAATAGAAGGATCGGCTGATCTAAGAAGAGGGGGCAGTCGGTGAGCTCCAGGTGACGACACGCATCTCTCTGCAAAAGGCTGACATCATTGAGCGAAACGGCGTGGTGACCCCGCAGACTCTGTGCTGCCTGTTCGGACATCTGCCACGGTGCAAACAGTGCACGAGGAAGCTGTTGGGGACAGAAAGACAACCTCTTCTTGGACCCGGAAACACAGCCAGTGACCAGTATGGCTGTTCTACTTCTACTACTGCTCGTCGCGCTTGGGACAGGGATTCCCGTCCAAGCTCATCCACGATAATACCTTCTGGCAGTTCGCGAATTGGACAGCTCGACAGCATACTGACGAGTCATGCTACGTGTGTCAAGTCTTCCCAACATCAACAACACTATACAAGACACTCTCACTGCCATGGCCTATGTCTGTATTTCTGATGTTTGTATCGCTTCTAATGCCTCTAAAAATATGATGAATAATGTGCATGAAGAATTTCTTAACTACACCGGTTCTCGCGGGTGTGGGAATAGCACAGATAAATCTGTTTGTATTCATGCCCTGCGTAACACCCTAAAAATGTATCTCAGAAAGAATGCCTTTCTTAGCACTTTCCAAGCCCTCCATGGCCCGAATCATCAGTATAGTGTGTGTATGTGTGTTAAGAGGGAGGGGGTCGTATTTCTAGGAAATTTAACAGATAAAGATTGTAATGCCACTTATGTTGCCTGCCCCCTGGGATCACATAACTCCACTAGTTGCGCTATAATACACCCCGGTATAGATGGCACCACCTGGAAACACGATTGGTATTGAGTTTGTGGGAAATGTGTGTGTTTATTTTTACCTAGCGAGTGGGGAGGGGTATGTGCTTACACCCAGTTTTCTTCACAGATGTCCTTATTTCATCAGGGTCCATCTCGTAGTATTCGCCTTAAAAGAGCCACCAGTGATCTCCCTTTCCCCCCCCTTGAACATCGATTACAATCTAAGTTCACTACATTCTGGCAAGCTCTTATTCCCCAGTATGGTGTAACCCAACTCTGGAATCAGCTAGAAGTCACTCATTATCGCTTGGCTACTTTCGTCAATGAAACCTTGCTGGCTATACAAGGTGTCTGGTCTGAGCTCACCGTTCTCCGCCTGACGGCCATACAAACCCGAATGGCTCTGGATTCGTTCCTGGCTGAGAAGGGTGGTGTGTGTAGTAGTGGGTGATAGTTGTTGTACATTTGTTCCTGCTGAGAATGATGAGCATGGGGAAATAGGTCAGGCTGTTGAAAAAAAATGCGTCAAACCGCTCATGCTATTCGCGAGGATGAAAAGGGAGATCGGACTGGGTGGAGACTGTGGTATGTTTTATTTGGTCAATGGACCCCTTATCTTTCTATGATCATCCCTGTCCACATGATCATGTTGCTGTTATTTCTTTTTGGACCATGTATTTTCCGATGTATTATGAACCGCGTATGGGCCTTAGCCTCCGCCCTCCAGGAGCCTCATTGTGCACGTTAAACCCCAAACGACAAGAAATAGTGTTTGCATTTGTAATTATACATCATTATTATTCAGTATAAAAGAGGGGACTGTTGAAATGAATTTTCTTTATGGTAATTAATTTTTGTGCTTATTTCATTTTCTTTCTACATTTCTCTTTCTATGTCGGAATGAATGTGTTCTTCCCCCCCAGGAATCTCTTACATATGGGCAGAAGCGGGTGGAAAGGAAACCATTGTATATCAGTTAATAAAAGCTGATATATTAAACAGGGACCAGGGTGTTCTGATTCAGCCCGGACTTTGGCCACGTGCATGTTTGTTATTGTTCCTCGTCACGCGTTTGCCCTGCCCTGTTTCCACGCCTGCTCCTAATTTGTATCGGATTGTCTTGTGTATAAATGTGAGCCGCGTTGCCGATGGCAGCGAGAAATCTAGTGTTGTCTTTGTCCTGTCTCGTGGTCCCCTTTATTAAACCCTGTTTTGTTTTACTATCCTGCGTTTGGGTCCGCTTCCTGCCCCGCATCATGACACAGGGATATTCATCTTCCCTTTGGTCAGATGTTTCCATAACATTATTTGGCGAGGACACGAGTCAAAATCGGCACTGATTGTGGGTCATATGGACTAAAAACAGAAATGGTGTTAGGGACCAACTAGCCCTGCACAGTCCATATGAACAAACACTGGAGCCAGGAGACATTATGCCAAAAGAAGGTAAATTATTTTGTCTGCCTCTATAATTGTCATTAACCATAACATTTTTTAAGTACATGTCGCGACATGTAAATAATTGGGTGTGGCTAACTAGTGTGAAACATGAGTGAGACTGAGATGCTAAAAAGAGAAATCAAATAAAGTGAAGTACTTTTCATGTAAATGATGTGAATTTATTTATTATATAAAGCTTGTCTATTTTCCATAACTAAAATATATTGTTACAATACCACTCAAACCCCTATCAAAATGGCATCGGGCCACCGATGAAAGGAAGAAATCGGCTCAGTTTAGCAAATGCATCAGTGCAAAAGAATGATGCAGGGCTTCAGACTGCAATTAAAACGGTTGCATTTGTGACCAAAAATATTAATTTGCAAGTGATATTGTCGGCGAGATTGCCACTAGTGACTATAAAAATACACTTTATGATCAAAAATTGCATGTCTATTTACTGGCATGTTCTGTGACGAGTAGCCCATCACACCTTTTGTTGTGTTGACTTAATAAAATCAGACCACTTGCAGTTGCTCCTTAATAGATTTTTTTTGTATTAAACGCATTTAATTCACTACATACACACACACACACACACACACACACATATATATATAAATAAAATTAATCCTAGAAAAATCATACGAGACTGCTCAAAAATTTCACATTCAACATTGGTAAGTTAACGTTACGTAGCCTTTCAGAAACAACGACTCAACGAGCGGCAGGAATCCTATTAGAATACTCGATTTAAAATCATAATTTGTTTTGTTAGTCCAATGACAATCTTGATAGTTATAGAACACTGGAGAAATTCGTGACTGGGCCGACGAAGTGCTTCGCGCACGTGCGACGCTTTATCGAAGAACATTACCGAACGTGCTTACGGTGATTTAATTTAAAACTAATTTTTTTATTTAAATTAAATAAAAAAAAAAAAAGTTTTATAAAACGTGCTCTGACGTAACGAAAATCGACTCTAAGCATAAATCGTTTATAAAGTGCCAACTTAGCTCATTCTGCAGAATCCTTTGGGGTAGTGTTCATATAACATGTGAGAATGTACCTCTGTGGGAGGTACTTCTATCCATTCAGGACAAATTGGAGCAATCATCTGATGAACAGCAGGTGTTTCTAATTGTGTTTAAAGCAATTAAACCAAACCTTTAAAATACTGTGAAATACTGTGCGTTCTTTCAAGCAAATCCATAGAACATGGGTCGCCTAAAGAAAGGCCACGCACGGAGGAGGACCGATGTATGGGCAGAAGCGGGAGGAAAAGAGACCATCGTACATCAGTTTTTAAAAGCTGATGTACTGAACAGGACCTGGGTTATTCTTCTAACCTTTGGTCAGATCTCTCCTCGAAGTTATTTGACGAGGACACCAAAAGGAATCGGCACTGGTTGTGGGTCATATGGACTCAAAATAGAAATGGTGTTAAGGACCAAGTAGTCCTTAACAGTCCATATGACCCAACAGCACTGGAGCCAGGAGACATGCCAGAAGGTGAGACAAAAGAAGGTAAATTATTTTGTCTGCCTCTATAATTGTCATCCAACAGCAATTGTATATAGTGGAGTCACAACATATTACACTCTAAAAACTCCTAGGTTAAGAACAACCCAATTTGGGTTATTTTGGGTTAAATTCAACACATCTAGAGTAAATTATAGCACATTAAAGACTTGTAGTATGTTCTTTAGGGTCAAATAAATATTTAGCAACTTGTTCTGGAGTGGTGTGTGCCTCTTTTCAAAAGTTATTGAACTGGATGCTATTATTTACTCTAGATGTTCAATTTCCATCATCACTCTATTCTATGGGGTTCTCCAGTGGCAGAGCATCCAGTTCAATAACTTAGCAACTAAATATTTATTGGTGTGTGACTCTTATCAAAAGTTATTGAACTGGATGCTCTGCCACTGGAGAACCCCATAGAATAGAGTGATGATGGAAAGTGAACATCTAGAGTAAATAATAGCACATTAAAGACTTGTAGTATGTTCTTTAGGGTCAAATAAATATTTAGCAAATTCTTCTGGAGTGGTGTGTGCCTCTTTTCAAAAGTTATTGAACTGGATGCTCTGCCAATGGAGAACCCCATAGAATAGAGTGAAGATGGAAATTGAACATCTAGAGTAAAATATAGCACATTAAAGACTTGTAGTATGTTCTTTAGGGTCAAATAAATATTTAGCAACTTGTTTTGGAGTGGTCTGTGCCTCTTTTCAAAAGTTATTGAACTGGATGCTCTGCCACTGGAGAACCCCATAGAATAGAGTGATGATGGAAATTGAACATCTAGAGTAAATAATAGCACATTAAAGACTTGTAGTATGTTCTTTAGGGTCAAATAAATATTTAGCAACTTGTTTTGGAGTGGTGTGTGCATCTTTTCAAAAGTTATTGAACTGGATGCTCTGCCACTGGAGAACCCCATAGAATAGAGTGATGATGGAAATTGAACAACTACAGTAAATAATAGCACATTAAAGACTTGTAGTATGTTCTTTAGGGTCAAATAAATATTTAGCAACTTCTTCTGGAGTGGTGTGTGCCTCTTTTCAAAAGTTATTGAACTGGATGCTATTATTTACTCTAGATGTTCAATTTCCATCATCACTCTATTCTATGGCGTTCTCCAGTGGCAGAGCATCCAGTTCAATAACTTTTGAAAAGAGGCACACACCACTCCAAAACAAGTTGCTAAATATTTATTTGACCCTAAAGAACATACTGCTCTGTCATATTTTCATCATAATGATAATGAATCTGTCGTTAACTTAAATGGGGTATTTATAAATCAAATCTAAAATAATTGTTCATAAAATGTTTTATTTTTTAAAAGCTACTTGAAAAAAAATACAAAATCATGTTTTCATGATTATGTTTCTTTAAAGTAGCAGGAAAGATAAAGAAAGAAAATTCTATTTAATTTAAAGCTATGAACAACTTTATAAATTTCATCTATACATAATGAAAAAAATAATATAGCTGCTAACAATAGCAGCCTCCAAAATAACTTTAGGCCCATTAACAAATATGAACTATGCATAAATCAACCAACTTAGGCTTACTAACCCATTGTTTCACTTTGAACTTCATAAGTTAAAAATACTCAAAACATTTGAGTAAACTTTTTGCCACAGAACATTTGAAAAACAAACTACATTTTTTATCTTAAGTTTGTAGAGCTTTAAAAAAAAAAAAAAAAAGACAAGTTGGGTGGCACTAAGAGCCATGGGAGCCACCAAGCTTTACTTCAGTGGACCTTAGTTGCACCCCACTCATCACAATGATAATTATGTACAGCTTTCTTGCATACACATCACATTCAATCAGATCTTTAGTTAAGTGCTAGTTAGCAACAGCCATTTGCTCCTCGCGTCTCCTTCAGCTTTGACGAAAGCGCGTTGTCACGCACGCGCACACACACACTTGACTTGAGCTTTTAAAATGAATTAAAAGAGGCTGAGGCAGATGAAGTTCCAGTTCTGCAAAGCTGTAAACTCACTCAGTGCACATATTGTGTGAGTGCAATATAAAATGGATGCTAAATACATAAAGAAAACAAAGAATATTATTAAGTTGGTTCATTCAACAACATTATGTTCATTAGGCTGTGTCATCTTGTATTGAAAACTAAATAATCTAAAAAAATGGTATGTTTAAAGTCCAAACAAAGATTTAAATGGAATGAGCTTTTAATTGAGACAACTTAGCTCATTCTGCAGAATCCTTTGGGTTTTTTTTGGGGGGGGGTAGTGTTCATATAACATGTGAGAATGTACCTCTGTGGGAGGTACTTCTATCCATTCAGGACAAATTGGAGCAATCATCTGATGAACAGCAGGTGTTTCTAATTGTGTTTAAAAGCAATTAAACCAAACCTTTAAAATACTGTGAAATACAGTGGGTTCTTTCAAGCAAATCCATAGAACATGGGACGCCTCAAGAAAGGCCACACACGGAGGAGGGCAGACGTATGGGCAGAAGCGGGAGGAAGAGAGACCATCGTACATCAGTTTTTAAAAGCTGATGTACTGAACAGGGACCAGGGTTATTCCTCTAACCTTTGGTCAGATCTCTCCTCTACGTTATTTGGCGAGAACACCAGACAGAATCGGCATTGGTTGTGGGTCATATGGACAAGAAACAGAAATGGTGTTAAGGACCAAGTAGCCCTTAACAGTCCATATGACCCAACAACACTGGAGCCAGGAGACATGCCAAAAGAAGGTAAATTTTGTCTGCCTCTATAATTGTCATCCAACAGCAATTGTATATAGTGGAGTCACAACATATTACACTCTAAAAACTCCTAGGTTAAGAACAACCCAATTTGTGTTATTTTGGGTTAAATTCAACCCAGCAGTGTAGTCATTTTTAACTAATAGTTGGGTTAAAATAACCCAGCGTTGGGTTCGTCCCTTTTTGACCCAGCGCTGGGTTATTTTAACCCAACTATTAGTTAAAAATTCTGACACCGCTGGCTTGAATTTAACCCAAAATGGGTCAGAAATTTGTCATTAAAATAATTAAGGTTTAAAATAATTAATGAATTAATTTCTAATTGTGTTTAAAGCATTTAAAAAAACCTTTGAAATACTGTGGGTTCTTTCGAGCAAAACCATAGAACATGGGCAGAATTAAAAAAGGACACGCACGTAGGAGGGTAGATGTATGGTGTTAAAATGAATTTTCTGTATGGTAATTAATTTGTGCTTATTTCATTTTCTTTCTACATTTCTCTTTCTATGTCAGAATGAATGCGTTCTTCCCCCCCCCCACTCTGGTCATGCTGACCTGTGATAAGTGTGTTCTTGCTTTCTTGTTTTTGTACCCTGTGTTTCTGCAAACATAAGCAGGATGGTAAGGCTTGCTGATAACGTAACCATAATCTTAAGGGAATAGAAAACGAGGATTCTCTGTCATGTAAAATTGTATTTCTGTGTTATATGTTATGTCATCGTCACCTCTTCTGATTTAATGTTCTTGATTTGAGTCTATCCTCTTCCTTTAGTGGTCTTGACCGGATGAAAAGACAGGATAGGTTGACCTGCTTGTGAGATTACTCTCAGGACACTCAGTTTCTCTTTGCTCATGTGCAGGCCTTCTGACCTTCAATGCTTGGATAAGAGTTGTGAGGAAGCAGCATTCTAGCATACCCCTATCTATGTTGACAAAACTTGGCCTCCGCCTTCTCATACATCATAGCTTACTGTATTTTCATTGCTTATATATTCTGTTCTGTCGCTCAGTCCTTGGAGCAGCTGTTTGGAATAAACCAGATTTGATTTCACTCGTGTGGTTTGTTCTCTCAGTGCTCCGGAGCTCCTATTGTTTTGCAGAGCTAAAGGGACGCAGACAAGTGCGAGGAGGAATCTCTCTTACAGTTTGGTGACCCCGACGTGATACTCTCGATCAGGTAAGACATATTTGATTGACTACCTGGTCGGCAGTATTACTAGGAAGAAGTTATCCCATTTTGACGGGATATTTATCCTTGGCTTCGTTTGAGAAGGCCAAGAAGGTTATCCTTAGTTTTGGCAGGAAAAACTAAGCAGAGTGCACTATATATATATATATAATTTCCTCTCTTGACTTATCCGTGCCTCTTTTCTTTGCCTGTTGTAATATTTTGTTTGTTCATAATGGGGAACTCGTATCCCAAGCCTATGCCTGGTGAAACACCCTATGATTGGATGACACGATGTGGTTTAGGATATTATGCACAACCATTTGTTGAGAATTTGGCTGGCTGGACTGAGGCCAATCCTCAGATTCCACCTTACCCACGTGATGGTACATTTGATCTTGGTTATTTAGCCTCCGCATACCGCATGATTTTTGAGGGTATGGGAGATCCACAGTGGGAGTGTTGAACCGCCACCTTACTCTAAAGAAAAAAAAGGTCCCGTTGGCCTCTAATCGGCCTACCTTGCCAGATAACCATTACATTGTAGATATGCTAATTAAGAGTTCTCGTAACTGTCAGCTTACAGGAGCAGATTATCGAGTTATTCTTCAGAATAAATTAGGCGACCAGTATGATGAAGAGAAACTAATTGAACAAGTTCCTGTGTTAAAACCTGATTAAGTAGTAAATATAACAAAAAAAAAGGAGGAAGAAAAAGAACTCAAACTCGAGTTGTTTCCACATATTTTTGTAAGGATAATAAAGATGCTTTAGACCAATTGTGTCGGCAGCTCACTAAATATCTGCTTAATATTAAACATGCTAATCGTGATCTCTCTCAGGTTACTAACTGTAAGCAGGAAAAGGGAGAGTCCACCTCTGTGTTTTTGACTCGATTTAGCCAGGTGTGGCAACATTTAGGAGGAATGGTGCTTGAGCTTTAACCTCCTTGGCCGTGATCTTGTGAGTCTTCTGGGACTCTATAGTTTTTAGAGGTTCCCACATGACTGTACAAACTCTCGAAACCTCTGTTCCAGATATTCTCGCTCTCTCTGACTGTGTACTTCCACATAACGCTGCTGCAGTTAACGCTATCTGTTCTCTCCCGCTCTAGAGTCTGTTCCTTCTTTGTGGGCGGAACACAAGGATGACATGGTCTGCGTTTCCTGTCCTCCTTATGAGGCCAGAATTAAACACCTTACACCTGTGTATATTAAACAGTATCCTCTGTCTCATGAGAAAGCCGCTGGAATTGACATTCTTCATTCTCTTTTACAGCAGGGGGTGGTGATGCCATGTTAGCCCATACAATACTCCTGTCAATCCTGTTCCAAAACCAGATGGCTCTTGGAGATTTACCCAAGATCTGAGAAAGATAAACTGATTATTCCTGTTGCTCCAATTGTCCCTGATGTATCCTCAATTATAGCCTCTATTCCATGTACACAGAGTATTTTCTGTGATTGACCTTTGTTCTGCTTTCTTTAGTGTTCCTGTAGGGAAGGACACACAGCCACTCTTTGCCTTCACACACAGGGGACAGCAGTATACGTGGACCAGGTTGCCACAGGGTTACATCAATTCCCCCACGGTCTTTGGCCGCATCTGGCAATCTCGTGGCTTCACTGCAGCTGACGGCAAGCCTATCTCCCGTGCCTCGTTAGTGCAGGATTTAAATCACCGCCTGTCATGTGCCTCGTTCTGTGGCCATTGTTAAAACTAGGGCGCATTCCTCTGGTGACACCGATTAAGTGAGCGGGAACAGTTTCGCTGACCGAATGGCTAAACAGGCTGCGGCTTCACGCCCACTTCCCCCAAATCTATCTCCAGCCATGGTCTCTGTTAATACCATGATCAGTGCTGTTCTTCCTGACATGGATCTCCCTTCGCTGCAGGCTTCAGCTTCACCTGCTGACCGCGAATTTTGGACTAGTCAGCGTGCGACTGATTCCTATGTTATTCTAGATAACAAGGGCCGTGTCTGCCTACCACGACATTGTACTCCTTTTCCCGTCCGCGAGTTTCATGGCCCCACTCACCGCGGACGAAGAGGGGTGTCACAGGACTTATCTGATTTTTTTTTGTATTTTCCGCTTACACACAGACGTGAATAGAATATTAGACGGATGTTTAATATGCGCACAGAATAACATTTTAAAATCAGGTGCCACACATCAACACCTTCCCACGCCTGACACTCCCTTTCAAGAATGGCAGATCGATTTCACACACATGCCTAGGCAGGGTCCTTTCAGGTACCTTTTGGGAATGGTTGATAAGTTCTCCAGATGGGTAGAAGCCTTCCCATGTAGTAAGGAAAATGCTAGAGTGGTGCTAGAAAATGCTAGAGTGCCATTCCTAGGTATGGCATCCCTGTAGGAATTGATTCTGACAAGGGAACTCCATTTACATCTAAAGTCACTCAGCTTCTGTGTAAAGAGTTAAAGATCAATTGGCATTTCCACATTCCTTACCATCCACAGTCATCAGGTATGGCGGAGCGAGCCAATCGCACAATAAAAGACAAAATTCGTAAAGCAATGCACACGTCCGGTTCCAAAAATTGGCTACACGCACTGCCACACGTCTTAGCAGATATGAGAATGACCGCACAAGTGGCTTTGGATCACCTGTCTCCCTATGAGCTCGTGATGGGGAGACCATTTCCCCACCCTTGGCGAAGAGGCAAACAGGCATTGGGAACGGGGGATCTTGATGTACACCTCAGCGAGTACTCTGCAGGGTTAATTCAGAAGCTCAACGAATATTGGGCACGGGTAAATTCAAAACAACCCCAAATTCCAATTGGCAATACACACCCTTTTAAGCTGGGAGATCGTGTCTTGGTCAGAAATTTGGAAAAATTAGGCACGCCTTTGGGTGAGACCCCGTATAGTGGACCTGCAGAAATAGTCGCTGCGACTCGCACTGCTGTGTTAACCGATCTTTTTCCACAGTGGATCCACGCCTCCCGTCTAAAACCAGGCACGGGTTTGAAAGAAGAATCATAAGTGAAAAGTCTGTCTAAACAGTGTTTGTGTTTCAGAAATTTGAAGCAACAGCTGACTACCTTTTCAGGGGTCCCTCTTCCCAGCATCCAAATAGAAGGATCGGCTGATCTAAGAAGAGGGGGCAGTCGGTGAGCTCCAGGTGACGACACGCATCTCTCTGCAAAAGGCTGACATCATTGAGCGAAACGGCGTGGTGACCCCGCAGACTCTGTGCTGCCTGTTCGGACATCTGCCACGGTGCAAACAGTGCACGAGGAAGCTGTTGGGGACAGAAAGACAACCTCTTCTTGGACCCGGAAACACAGCCAGTGACCAGTATGGCTGTTCTACTTCTACTACTGCTCGTCGCGCTTGGGACAGGGATTCCCGTCCAAGCTCATCCACGATAATACCTTCTGGCAGTTCGCGAATTGGACAGCTCGACAGCATACTGACGAGTCATGCTACGTGTGTCAAGTCTTCCCAACATCAACAACACTATACAAGACACTCTCACTGCCATGGCCTATGTCTGTATTTCTGATGTTTGTATCGCTTCTAATGCCTCTAAAAATATGATGAATAATGTGCATGAAGAATTTCTTAACTACACCGGTTCTCGCGGGTGTGGGAATAGCACAGATAAATCTGTTTGTATTCATGCCCTGCGTAACACCCTAAAAATGTATCTCAGAAAGAATGCCTTTCTTAGCACTTTCCAAGCCCTCCATGGCCCGAATCATCAGTATAGTGTGTGTATGTGTGTTAAGAGGGAGGGGGTCGTATTTCTAGGAAATTTAACAGATAAAGATTGTAATGCCACTTATGTTGCCTGCCCCCTGGGATCACATAACTCCACTAGTTGCGCTATAATACACCCCGGTATAGATGGCACCACCTGGAAACACGATTGGTATTGAGTTTGTGGGAAATGTGTGTGTTTATTTTTACCTAGCGAGTGGGGAGGGGTATGTGCTTACACCCAGTTTTCTTCACAGATGTCCTTATTTCATCAGGGTCCATCTCGTAGTATTCGCCTTAAAAGAGCCACCAGTGATCTCCCTTTCCCCCCCCTTGAACATCGATTACAATCTAAGTTCACTACATTCTGGCAAGCTCTTATTCCCCAGTATGGTGTAACCCAACTCTGGAATCAGCTAGAAGTCACTCATTATCGCTTGGCTACTTTCGTCAATGAAACCTTGCTGGCTATACAAGGTGTCTGGTCTGAGCTCACCGTTCTCCGCCTGACGGCCATACAAACCCGAATGGCTCTGGATTCGTTCCTGGCTGAGAAGGGTGGTGTGTGTAGTAGTGGGTGATAGTTGTTGTACATTTGTTCCTGCTGAGAATGATGAGCATGGGGAAATAGGTCAGGCTGTTGAAAAAAAATGCGTCAAACCGCTCATGCTATTCGCGAGGATGAAAAGGGAGATCGGACTGGGTGGAGACTGTGGTATGTTTTATTTGGTCAATGGACCCCTTATCTTTCTATGATCATCCCTGTCCACATGATCATGTTGCTGTTATTTCTTTTTGGACCATGTATTTTCCGATGTATTATGAACCGCGTATGGGCCTTAGCCTCCGCCCTCCAGGAGCCTCATTGTGCACGTTAAACCCCAAACGACAAGAAATAGTGTTTGCATTTGTAATTATACATCATTATTATTCAGTATAAAAGAGGGGACTGTTGAAATGAATTTTCTTTATGGTAATTAATTTTTGTGCTTATTTCATTTTCTTTCTACATTTCTCTTTCTATGTCGGAATGAATGTGTTCTTCCCCCCCAGGAATCTTTCTTACATATGGGCAGAAGCGGGTGGAAAGGAAACCATTGTATATCAGTTAATAAAAGCTGATATATTAAACAGGGACCAGGGTGTTCTGATTCAGCCCGGACTTTGGCCACGTGCATGTTTGTTATTGTTCCTCGTCACGCGTTTGCCCTGCCCTGTTTCCACGCCTGCTCCTAATTTGTATCGGATTGTCTTGTGTATAAATGTGAGCCGCGTTGCCGATGGCAGCGAGAAATCTAGTGTTGTCTTTGTCCTGTCTCGTGGTCCCCTTTATTAAACCCTGTTTTGTTTTACTATCCTGCGTTTGGGTCCGCTTCCTGCCCCGCGTCATGACACAGGGATATTCATCTTCCCTTTGGTCAGATGTTTCTATAACATTATTTGGCGAGGACACGAGTCAAAATCGGCACTGGTTGTGGGTCATATGGACTAAAAACAGAAATGGTGTTAGGGACCAACTAGCCCTGAACAGTCCATATGAACAAACAACACTGGAGCCAGGAGACATTATGCCAAAAGAAGGTAAATTATTTTGTCTGCCTCTAATTGTCATTAACCATAACATTTTTTAAGTATGTGTCGCGACATGTAAATAATTGGGTGTGGCTAACTAGTGTGAAGCATGAGTGAGACTGAGATGCTAAAAAGAGAAATCAAATAAAGTGAAGTACTTTTCATGTATATGATGTGAATTTATTTATTATATAAAGCTTGTCTATTTTCCATAACTACATTTATAAATAACTAAAATATATTGTTACAATACCACTCAAACCCCTATCAAAATGGCATCGGGCCATCGATGAAAGGAAGAAATCGGCTCAGTTTAGCAAATGCATCAGTGCAAAAGAATGATGCAGGGCTTCAGACTGCAATTAAAACGGTTGCATGTGACCAAAAATATTAATTTGCAAGTGATATTGTCGGCGAGATAGCCACTAGTGACTATAAAAATACACTTTATGATCAAAAATTGCATGTCTATTTACTGGCATGTTCTGTGACGAGTAGCCCATCACACCTTTTGTTGTGTTGACTTAATAAAATCAGACCACTTGCAGTTGCTCCTTAATAGATTTTTTTTGTATTAAACGCATTTAATTCACTACATACACACACACACACACACACACACACACATATATATATATAAATAAAATTAATCCTAGAAAAATCATACGAGACTGCTCAAAAATTTCACATTCAACATTGGTAAGTTAACGTTACGTAGCCTTTCAGAAACAACGACTCAACGAGCGGCAGGAATCCTATTAGAATACTCGATTTAAAATCATAATTTGTTTTGTTAGTCCAATGACAATCTTGATAGTTATAGAACACTGGAGAAATTCGTGACTGGGCCGACGAAGTGCTTCGCGCACGTGCGACGCTTTATCGAAGAACATTACCGAACGTGCTTACGGTGATTTAATTTAAAACTAATTTTTTTATTTAAATTAAATAAAAAAAAAAAAAGTTTTATAAAACGTGCTCTGACGTAACGAAAATCGACTCTAAGCATAAATCGTTTATAAAGTGCCAACTTAGCTCATTCTGCAGAATCCTTTGGGGTAGTGTTCATATAACATGTGAGAATGTACCTCTGTGGGAGGTACTTCTATCCATTCAGGACAAATTGGAGCAATCATCTGATGAACAGCAGGTGTTTCTAATTGTGTTTAAAGCAATTAAACCAAACCTTTAAAATACTGTGAAATACTGTGCGTTCTTTCAAGCAAATCCATAGAACATGGGTCGCCTAAAGAAAGGCCACGCACGGAGGAGGACCGATGTATGGGCAGAAGCGGGAGGAAAAGAGACCATCGTACATCAGTTTTTAAAAGCTGATGTACTGAACAGGACCTGGGTTATTCTTCTAACCTTTGGTCAGATCTCTCCTCGAAGTTATTTGACGAGGACACCAAAAGGAATCGGCACTGGTTGTGGGTCATATGGACTCAAAATAGAAATGGTGTTAAGGACCAAGTAGTCCTTAACAGTCCATATGACCCAACAGCACTGGAGCCAGGAGACATGCCAGAAGGTGAGACAAAAGAAGGTAAATTATTTTGTCTGCCTCTATAATTGTCATCCAACAGCAATTGTATATAGTGGAGTCACAACATATTACACTCTAAAAACTCCTAGGTTAAGAACAACCCAATTTGGGTTATTTTGGGTTAAATTCAACCCAGCGTTGTGTTCGTCCCTTTTGGACCCAGCGCTGGGTTATTTTAACCCATTAGTTAAAAATTACGACACTGCTGGGTTGAATTTAACCCAAAATGGGTCAGAAATTTTAGTCATTAAAATAATCTACGGTACAGCAATACTTACTTCGGTAATCCACCCCCGCCCGGAAACACGGAAGTATGTGGAAGTGCAGTGTTGTAAAAGAATAATAGAGGCATTTTAAATAATGAACATGCATCAAACTGACTGCAGTCAGGAAAATTTACTTCCAATTAAATGTGTGAAATATGAAAACATTTCATGTAACAGTGAACAAGTTAAAAAACACAGAATCCAAAGAAGCAGTCAGGTCACAGTAATAATAATAAAAGTTTATTAACTATACACAGTTTAATTAATAATAAAAAACAAAAAAAATTAGTTACAGTTTGTAACTAAAAAAAAGTTAGTTTGTCTGCAAAAATGAATGCTGGCAGAACTCTTACTGCTGGTGTCTCCTCCCCAGGAAGTTCATACACCACAGTCTGTAGAAACTGCCACACCAAGGAACACTGCTTGTTGTTTGTCCGTTAACTTAGAGAGACAGTCAGTGATCAACGTGAAGATATTTTTATTAAAAGAACTCGTGCTCGACATATAACGCATAACACCCGAACATGGCTCACATGTGTTCCTAGTACCTACGCTCAAAGGGGGTGGGAATACCTTCTTAAAGAGCCCAATACATGTTTAAGCTGCAGAACATTATAACATACAAATCACATTGTATTTCTGAACAGATCATCTATCACAATGATCTACATCCCCTTCCTTTAGCTGAAACCTCCTGTCAAAGGGAAGAAACTGTACTGGCATGACTCTGACTTGATCAATAACCATGAATATCAATGACGCTGCGCATTGGGTGATGTGGTCTTAAGGCAGTGTTGAGATCTTTTGGATTGATGCACAGCCTGATTTCTTTTTTGTCCTTTTTATGTGTAGCCACCATGGACGAGACCCAATCCGTCGGCTCCGAGACCGCCGATATGACGCCAAGGCTCTCCATGCAGTCCAGCTCTGCTTTGACACTGCTTTGCATTGCAAGAGGAATGCGATGAGCAGGGCGGACTACAGGCTGTACGCTGGGGTCCACGGTCATAGAATATGTTATCGGGAGTTCTCCAAGCTCGTCTGTGAACAAATCTTTGTACTCATTGAGAAGGTCTTTAGTGCTGCCCTCCATACTGACATGATGCACATCTGGGCTGATAGTAACGACACCCATGTCGAGGCATGCACGAAATCCTAGCAGTGGTTGGACATCTTGATTTACCAAGAAGAATGGAAGTGAATGATTTTGCCCATTTAGGCCACACTGCAATGTCACTAAGCCTTTTGTCTCAATTTTGCTTCCACCATAAGCTACTAGGCTAGGTGCTTTTGATTGCTTCACCGGTCTTCCTTTGGCAATTTGTTCGAAACTCCTTTGTGACATTACATTATATTTTGGCCCAGTGTCAACTTTCACTTCAATTGGAGTTTTGTTTATATACAAAGTGACGAATCCTTCCTCCAACCCTGGCATTTGGGGGTTAACAGTGTTGACAACCTTGTCAAATTCGATGCCATCAACAAACATCGACATTATTTTGCCCATCACTGTGCCTTTGATCTGTAGGAAGAACTCTCCGTTGAATTTGAAGTAATTCCTTCTCAGATTAATCGTCAGCAGCTGGAGGAGTTCCCTATCAGGCCTAGAGGTGTCTGAGTATTTCTGGAAAATATTTTTTATGGCCGTTATTCCCTCCTGGATGTCAATATTAGTGTAAAGGCTATCTATGTCCATGGTGAATAAGAGCCTTTTCTGGAATCTCTAATCCTTTTAAGCTTGGTCTTTGTGTATTTTGGGAGCATGTTAAACCTCCTACTTCTGGGCTCCCCGGTCCCCAATAGGTAGGATTTCTGTTTGGCATTAATACATTTCTTTTTGTAAAGGGATTGAACTATGTACTGCACCATAACTATTGTGTCTAAATAAATAGTTTTAGCTAATCTTCTATAGTATTTAGGGTCAAGTAATTGCCTATATCCCTCCCAAAAGGTATTGTTCTCTGTCCCACATCACTATAGCGCTGCCTTTAACGGCAGGTTTAATAACAATTTGTTTTTGTTGCAATTTGCTTTAGCTGCCCTTAAGGCCGCCTGCATCTGTTTAATGGCCGTGTCTTTGGCATTCTGCGCCCGGCCGTTGATCCCCAGGGACAGGATCACATGTTCCACTTCAGTGGAGGGAGTATTTTTATTAATTACCACCTCTATATGTCTAAACGTGGCACCCGGATAGCTCTCTATCTGGAGATCCGGGTTTTTAAATGGAGGGATTCTGGATAGGTTAGAGTCGCCGACAATCAGCCACTTTTTTCGGACAGTAAGCTTCCAGTCAATCATTTTTCTGGATGTGCTTATGTGTCTATTCGGCCCGTCCCCCTCGGAGACACACTGTGTTCCCGAAGGAGTACTGAATTCAACACTTAAGCGGGCCTGTGTGGCTGTCCTAAGGCTGGTGATTTTATCAGGGCTCAGGCTCACTCTTTGTGCCTCCAAACCTTCCATATCACATCCGTCCCCTTCTTCAATCAGGACAATGTCCTCTTCACCATCCTTTTTGGGACACGAGCGAGGGATACGTTGTTCTTTTGGAGAGGCCGGAACATTTATTTCCTCATCCGAATGGCTGTCTGAGTCCTCCTGTCTCATGGGGGACCAGTCACTCTGTGGCTCTGTCATAGTGCATGCAGTTTTAGTCTATTTTTTTTGTACTGGGATGGAGGTTTCAATGAGAGGCTGTGCCTCTGTCTCCCTGTGTACAACAGCCTGCACCACTATGGTATTTTTAGCCACACATGTATTTTCTGTGGGAGGAGGAATGGGAGATGAATTTTGGCTTTCCACTGTCTCACTCTGTTCCTCAGAGTCAATAGAACAGGCCATGGCCTGCCATTGCTCTTCTGCCAATGCATAAGCTTCATGTATGGATTTGTCTTTTAGTCTTGTGCCTAAGACACGTTTTGCCCACAAGATGGCAGTGTTGAAGCATTTATCCCAGCTCTGGGAAGAGAAATGCTGGAGTTTAGCCAACTCCTGTACCAACGCATCCTCATAGTGGTGTTTCAGGATAAGCATGGTTGTGTAGGCCCAGTTTTTAGCATTTCCATAAATGAGAGCTTGTGTTGTGGCATTTGACAAGGCTGGCCTGATGACATCTGCTAGATTATCCTCAATCCTTTTAATGCCAATAGGCTGCTCATGGCTAACATTATTCTGATGGTGTACAAGTTTGATAATGTTAAGCAGTGTACTGGTTTTGGTGATGAAATCAGGATCATCTGAATATTCATCCTCTGTGTTCTGTTCATGATTTATGTGTTTTTTGTTTTGCAGGTGAGGACGAGATGCACGTGGCTGGATCTGCTGTCTTTTCTGTGGTTCCCTTATGAGGGTTTTTTTTGAAGAGACAAAGGTACCGGGTCCATAGCGGACCCGGGTTTCCAAAAATTTTGGCCTATCAGACCTTTGATGAGGATTGTTACGGTAAGTAACGGCTGCCCTTCCGTGGCTGCCATACTTGACTGCGTCAGCATACGAGAGCACTGTCTCTTGTCGTGCCTGACGTTCCATCATGCTGTGTTGATAGGGTCTAGGCCAGACAGCGGCCTGAGTGACGTGTCTGCGTCTGTGTGTTACCACAGTCCATCCATCTCTTTCTGGCAGGAACATTTTTTTGTTTTTTAATTTTTTTGTTTAGGAAAAAAAAAAATTTTTGTATACGTGTGTGTTTGATTGAACAGCCGTTGCAACATTTCGGTTCACTTGGAACCTTCCTCAGGCTGGCTTGTTCAAAAATATTTTTATGAAAAATAAAAATTGAAAATTCTCAAAATACATATTTCTTTAAACCAAAAGAAATAAAAGTCTTGGAAAAAAGCCTTTTAATTTTCTTTAAGACAAAGAAAATCAAATAAATAAAGGAGATAAATGTCTTGGAAAATAAAAGGCTTTGAATATGTATGTAGATATATGGATATAAAATCAGGGTAATATAGATGCAAGGAGTGTTAGGTGCTTTCTCTCTCAGAGCTAGAAGCAATGAATGAAGTCTGCATCCTCAGGTGTGCTTATTTATAGCTTGGGGGCGGGACTAAATTCAAATGGTCCAATGGGCGCCTTTTCCCATTCAAATTGGAAAATCAGCCTTTGAGAGCCAATCAGAAAATTAGCTGACTTTTTAAATTATCAAAGGACTGTTCCAACTGTTTTTTTTTGGATCTAAATAATGATATATATATATATCTATATATTAGTATAAGTAATTTTAAATGGAATTTTGATGAAATTACCAATTATAAAAAAAATTTTTTGGGAAAAAGGAATTTTTTGGTAAAGTCTTAATAATTAATTTGTGCACCTTCACTATAATCCAATAAATAATGAACAATTAATTAAAAATGAATATAATTAAAGCCCAATCCTGTCCTTTTCTGTTCCCAGCCTTAAGTCTTCAACTTGGACCGATTCTGGGAAGGAAACTATCAACGATTGAGTGCCATAAGCATGAGGCACAGGCCGATTAGGCTTGGGGTTAGCGGTTAGGGTTAGGATTAGGAGTGGGTTAAGGTTAGGATTAGGAGTGGGTTAAGGTTAGGATTAGGAGTGGGTTATGGTTAGGATTAGGAGTGGGTTAGGGTTTTTGAATTAGGAGTGGGTTATGGTTAGGATTAGGAGTGGGTTAGTGGGTTATGGTTAGGATTAGGAGTGGGGGTTATGGTTAGGATTAGGGGTGGGTTATGGGTAGGATTGGGTTATGGTTAGGAGTTAGAATAATTTTAATTTAATTTATTAATGTATTTATTCATTCATTCATTCATTTATGTATTATTTAAGAAGAATTTAATTTTATAATTAATGGTTTATTTAATGTTGTTAAACAAACATTTTATGAATTTCAGGACACATCATCAGCAGTGCACCTCAGACTCAACGGGTGTTTCGGCCTTTGATCACTGAACACCCTCCTCTGAGGCGGCCAGCCGTAGGTCGATCAAGCCTCGGCTTGTGTCCCATGTCCAATCAGAAGCTGACTAATGCTAAAGCTAAGTAACTCCTCCATATGGGGGGAGTCATTGAACTATTTTGCCTATTAACCTATTTTATCTATCTATTTAATTTATTTATTTATAATTGTATATAATTTGCTCTTCAAAGAAGAGAGTGGACGTGAAGGAGAGCAGAATGGGAGAGAACTATCTTTCCCTATCTCATATTAGTTTCTCCTATTTGTCATTATCTTTAACGTTATCATTTTGCTACTGTTATTGTTAACCTTATTTGAGTATTATTTCTATCAAAGTGCTAACCTGGACATTTTCTAAAATGTAGTGAGAAAAATGGGAAGCTAACATGGTGTGGGTGCAGTGTGGTGCATGATGTGCTGTCGTGTGGTTGGTGCTAGGGTTAGGGTTAGGGTGTGTGGTCAAAACGAAAATGGGTTAGGGTTAGGGGTATAAGGGATAAATGCGAAAGTGCACCCCCCTACCTGAGGGGGTGCACTTCGTTTCTATAGGTCCTAGAAGGCTGAAATTCAGTATATATACTAATTAGGGGACAGTAGGTTGATTGCACATGGTTTCAGCTCGATAGCGCCACCACCAGTCGAGATATAGTATTGCACATTATTTTCCTATGGGTTTCTGTACAAAATTAGGGTTGGGGTTAGGATTAGGGTAGGTTTTAAGGTTGGGGTTAGGTTTAGGAGTTTACCCTTAGGAACATACTACAAGTCTTTAATGTGCTATCATCACTCTATTCTATGGGGTTCTCCAGTGGCAGAGCATCCAGTTCAATAACTTTTGAAAAGAGGCACACACCACTCCAAAACAAGTTGCTAAATATTTATTTGACCCTAAAGAACATACTACAAGTCTTTAATGTGCTATTATTTACTCTAGATGTTCAATTTCCATCTTCACTCTATTCTATGGGGTTCTCCATTGGCAGAGCATCCAGTTCAATAACTTTTGAAAAGAGTCACACACCACTCCAGAACAAGTTGCTAAATATTTATTTGACCCTAAAGAACATACTACAAGTCTTTAATGTGCTATTATTTACTCTAGATGTTCACTTTCCATCATCACTCTATTCTAAGGGGTTCTCCATTGGCAGAGCATCCAGTTCAATAACTTTTGAAAAGAGGCACACACCACTCCAAAACAAGTTGCTAAATATTTATTTGACCCTAAAGAACATACTACAAGTCTTTAATGTGCTATTATTTACTCTAGATGTTCACTTTCCATAATCACTCTATTCTATGGGGTTCTCCATTGGCAGAGCATCCAGTTCAATAACTTTTGAAAAGAGGCACACACCACTCCAAAACAAGTTGCTAAATATTTATTTGACCCTAAAGAACATACTACAAGTCTTTAATGTGCTATTATTTACTCTAGATGTTCAATTTCCATCATCACTCTATTCTATGGGGTTCTCCATTGGCAGAGCATCCAGTTCAATAACTTTTGAAAAGAGGCACACACCACTACAAAACAAGTTGCTAAATATTTATTTGACCCTAAAGAACATACTACAAGTCTTTAATGTGCTATTATTTACTCTAGATGTTATGTGCTATTATTTACTCTAGATGTTCAATTTCCATCATCACTCTATTCTATGGGGTTCTCCAGTGGCAGAACATCCAGTTCAATAACTTTTGAAAAGAGTCACACACCACTCCAGAACAAGTTGCTAAATATTTATTTGACCCTAAAGAACATACTACAAGTCTTTAATGTGCTATAATTTACTCTAGATGTTCAATTTCCATCATCACTCTATTCTATGGGGTTCTCCATTGGCAGAGCATCCAGTTCAATAACTTTTGAAAAGAGGCACACACCACTCCAAAACAAGTTGCTAAATATTTATTTGACCCTAAAGAACATACTACAAGTCTTTAATGTGCTATAATTTACTCTAGATGTTCAATTTCCATCATCACTCTATTCTATGGGGTTCTCCATTGGCAGAGCATACAGTTCAATAACTTTTGAAAAGAGGCACACACCACTCCAAAACAAGTTGCTAAATATTTATTTGACCCTAAAGAACATACTACAAGTCTTTAATGTGCTATTATTTACTCTAGATGTTCAATTTCCATCATCACTCTATTCTATGGGGTTCTCCAGTGGCAGAGCATCCAGTTCAATAACTTTTGAAAAGAGGCACAAACCACTCCAAAACAAGTTGCTAAATATTTATTTGACCCTAAAGAACATACTACAAGTCTTTAATGTGCTATTATTTACTGTAGATGTTCACTTTCCATCATCACTCTATTCTATGGGGTTCTCCAGTGGCAGAGCATCCAGTTCAATAACTTTTGAAAAGAGGCACACACTACTCCAAAACAAGTTGCTAAATATTTATTTGACCCTAAAGAACATACTACAAGTCTTTAATGTGCTATTATTTACTCTAGATGTTCACTTTCCATCATCACTCTATTCTATGGGGTTCTCCATTGGCAGAGCATCCAGTTCAATAACTTTTGAAAAGAGGCACACACCACTCCAAAACAAGTTGCTAAATATTTATTTGACCCTAAAGAACATACTACAAGTCTTTAATGTGCTATTATTTACTCTAGATGTTCAATTTCCATCATCACTCTATTCTATGGGGTTCTCCATTGGCAGAGCATCCAGTTCAATAACTTTTCAAAAGAGGCACACACCACTCCAAAACAAGTTGCTAAATATTTATTTGACCCTAAAGAACATACTACAAGTCTTTAATGTGCTATAATTTACTCTAGATGTTCAATTTCCATCATCACTCTATTCTATGGGGTTCTCCATTGGCAGAGCATACAGTTCAATAACTTTTGAAAAGAGGCACACACCACTCCAAAACAAGTTGCTAAATATTTATTTGACCCTAAAGAACATACTACAAGTCTTTAATGTGCTATTATTTACTCTAGATGTTATGTGCTATAATTTACTCTAGATGTTCAATTTCCATCATCACTCTATTCTATGGGGTTCTCCAGTGGCAGAGCATCCAGTTCAATAACTTTTGAAAAGAGGCACACACCACTCCAGAACAAGTTGCTAAATATTTATTTGACCCTAAAGAACATACTACAAGTCTTTAATGTGCTATAATTTACTCTAGATGTTCAATTTCCATCATCACTCTATTCTATGGGGTTCTCCAGTGGCAGAGCATCCAGTTCAATAACTTTTGAAAAGAGGCACACACCACTCCAAAACAAGTTGCTAAATATTTATTTGACCCTAAAGAACATACTACAAGTCTTTAATGTGCTATTATTTACTCTAGATGTTCAATTTCCATCATCACTCTATTCTATGGGGTTCTCCATTGGCAGAGCATCCAGTTCAATAACTTTTCAAAAGAGGCACACACCACTCCAAAACAAGTTGCTAAATATTTATTTGACCCTAAAGAACATACTACAAGTCTTTAATGTGCTATAATTTACTCTAGATGTTCAATTTCCATCATCACTCTATTCTATGGGGTTCTCCAGTGGCAGAGCATCCAGTTCAATAACTTTTGAAAAGAGGCACAAACCACTCCAAAACAAGTTGCTAAATATTTATTTGACCCTAAAGAACATACTACAAGTCTTTAATGTGCTATTATTTACTCTAGATGTTCAATTTCCATCATCACTCTATTCTATGGGGTTCTCCAGTGGCAGAGCATCCAGTTCAATAACTTTTGAAAAGAGGCACAAACCACTCCAAAACAAGTTGCTAAATATTTATTTGACCCTAAAGAACATACTACAAGTCTTTAATGTGCTATTATTTACTGTAGATGTTCACTTTCCATCATCACTCTATTCTATGGGGTTCTCCAGTGGCAGAGCATCCAGTTCAATAACTTTTGAAAAGAGGCACACACTACTCCAAAACAAGTTGCTAAATATTTATTTGACCCTAAAGAACATACTACAAGTCTTTAATGTGCTATTATTTACTCTAGATGTTCACTTTCCATCATCACTCTATTCTATGGGGTTCTCCATTGGCAGAGCATCCAGTTCAATAACTTTTGAAAAGAGGCACACACCACTCCAAAACAAGTTGCTAAATATTTATTTGACCCTAAAGAACATACTACAAGTCTTTAATGTGCTATAATTTACTCTAGATGTTCAATTTCCATCATCACTCTATTCTATGGGGTTCTCCATTGGCAGAGCATACAGTTCAATAACTTTTGAAAAGAGGCACACACCACTCCAAAACAAGTTGCTAAATATTTATTTGACCCTAAAGAACATACTACAAGTCTTTAATGTGCTATTATTTACTCTAGATGTTATGTGCTATAATTTACTCTAGATGTTCAATTTCCATCATCACTCTATTCTATGGGGTTCTCCAGTGGCAGAGCATCCAGTTCAATAACTTTTGAAAAGAGGCACACACCACTCCAGAACAAGTTGCTAAATATTTATTTGACCCTAAAGAACATACTACAAGTCTTTAATGTGCTATAATTTACTCTAGATGTTCAATTTCCATCATCACTCTATTCTATGGGGTTCTCCAGTGGCAGAGCATCCAGTTCAATAACTTTTGAAAAGAGGCACACACCACTCCAAAACAAGTTGCTAAATATTTATTTGACCCTAAAGAACATACTACAAGTCTTTAATGTGCTATTATTTACTCTAGATGTTCAATTTCCATCATCACTCTATTCTATGGGGTTCTCCATTGGCAGAGCATCCAGTTCAATAACTTTTCAAAAGAGGCACACACCACTCCAAAACAAGTTGCTAAATATTTATTTGACCCTAAAGAACATACTACAAGTCTTTAATGTGCTATAATTTACTCTAGATGTTCAATTTCCATCATCACTCTATTCTATGGGGTTCTCCATTGGCAGAGCATACAGTTCAATAACTTTTGAAAAGAGGCACACACCACTCCAAAACAAGTTGCTAAATATTTATTTGACCCTAAAGAACATACTACAAGTCTTTAATGTGCTATTATTTACTCTAGATGTTCAATTTCCATCATCACTCTATTCTATGGGGTTCTCCAGTGGCAGAGCATCCAGTTCAATAACTTTTGAAAAGAGGCACAAACCACTCCAAAACAAGTTGCTAAATATTTATTTGACCCTAAAGAACATACTACAAGTCTTTAATGTGCTATTATTTACTGTAGATGTTCACTTTCCATCATCACTCTATTCTATGGGGTTCTCCAGTGGCAGAGCATCCAGTTCAATAACTTTTGAAAAGAGGCACACACTACTCCAAAACAAGTTGCTAAATATTTATTTGACCCTAAAGAACATACTACAAGTCTTTAATGTGCTATTATTTACTCTAGATGTTCACTTTCCATCATCACTCTATTCTATGGGGTTCTCCATTGGCAGAGCATCCAGTTCAATAACTTTTGAAAAGAGGCACACACCACTCCAAAACAAGTTGCTAAATATTTATTTGACCCTAAAGAACATACTACAAGTCTTTAATGTGCTATTATTTACTCTAGATGTTATGTGCTATTATTTACTTTAGATGTTCAATTTCCATCATCACTCTATTCTATGGGGTTCTCCAGTGGCAGAACATCCAGTTCAATAACTTTTGAAAAGAGGCACACACCACTCCAAAACAAGTTGCTAAATATTTATTTGACCATAAAGAACATACTACAAGTCTTTAATGTGCTAGTATTTACTCTAGATGTTCAATGTCCATCATCACTCTATTCTATGGGGTTCTCCAGTGGCAGAGCATCCAGTTCAATAACTTTTGAAAAGAGGCACACACCACTCCAAAACAAGTTGCTAAATATTTATTTGACCCTAAAGAACATACTACAAGTCTTTAATGTGCTATTATTTACTCTAGATGTTATGTGCTATAATTTACTCTAGATGTTCAATTTCCATCATCACTCTATTCTATGGGGTTCTCCAGTGGCAGAGCATCCAGTTCAATAACTTTTGAAAAGAGGCACACACCACTTCAAAACAAGTTGCTAAATATTTATTTGGTCCTAAAGAACATACTACAAGTCTTTAATGTGCTATTATTTACTGTAGATGTTCAATTTGTAGTATGTTCTTTAGGGCCAAATAAATATTTAGCAACTTGTTTTGGAGTGATGTGTGGCTCTTTTCAAAAGTTATTGAACTGGATGCTGTGCCACTGGAGAACCCCATAGAATAGAGTGATGATAGCACATTAAAGACTTGTAGTATGTTCCTAAGGGTAAACTCCTAAACCTAACCCCAACCTTAAAACCTACCCTAATCCTAACCCCAACCCTAATTTTGTACAGAAACCCATAGGAAAATAATGTGCAATACTATATCTCGACTGGTGGTGGCGCTATCGAGCTGAAACCATGTGCAATCAACTTACCGTCCCTTAATTAGTATATATACTGAATTTCAGCCTTCTAGGACCTATAGAAACGAAGTGCACCCCCTCAGGTAGGGGGGTTCACTTTCGCATTTATCCCTTATACCCCTAACCCTAACCCATTTTCGTTTTGACCACACACCCTAACCCTAACCCTAACCCTAGCACCAACCACACGACAGCACATCATGCACCACACTGCACCCACACCATGTTAGCTTCCCATTTTCCTCACTACATTTTAGAAAATGTCCAGGTTAGCACTTTGATAGAAATAATACTCAAATAAGGTTAACAATAACAGTAGCAAAATGATAACGTTAAAGATAACGACAAATAGGAGAAACTAAGATGAGATAGGGAAAGATAGTTCTCTCCCATTCTGCTCTCCTTCACGTCCACTCTCTTCTTTGAAGAGCAAATTATATACAATTATAAATAAATAAATTAAATAGATAGATAAAATAGGTTAATAGGCAAAATAGTTCAATGACTCCCCCCATATGGAGGAGTTACTTAGCTTTAGCATTAGTCAGCTTCTGATTGGACATGGGACACAAGCCGAGGCTTGATCGACCTACGGCTGGCCGCCTCAGAGGAGGGTGTTCAGTGATCAAAGGCCGAAACACCCGTTGAGTCTGAGGTGCACTGCTGATGATGTGTCCTGAAATTCATAAAATGTTTGTTTAACAACATTAAATAAACCATTAATTATAAAATTAAATTCTTCTTAAATAATACATAAATGAATGAATGAATGAATAAATACATTAATAAATTAAATTAAAATTATTCTAACTCCTCACCATAACCCAATCCTACCCATAACCCACCCCTAATCCTAACCATAACCCCCACTCCTAATCCTAACCATAACCCACTAACCCACTCCTAATCCTAACCATAACCCACTCCTAATTCAAAAACCCTAACCCACTCCTAATCCTAACCATAACCCACTCCTAATCCTAACCTTAACCCACTCCTAATCCTAACCTTAACCCACTCCTAATCCTAACCCTAACCGCTAACCCCAAGCCTAATCGGCCTGTGCCTCATGCTTATGGCACTCAATCGTTGATAGTTTCCTTCCCAGAATCGGTCCAAGTTGAAGACTTAAGGCTGGGAACAGAAAAGGACAGGATTGGGCTTTAATTATATTAATTTTTAATTAATTGTTCATTATTTATTGGATTATAGTGAAGGTGCACAAATTAATTATTAAGACTTTACTAAAAAATTCCTTTTTCCCCAAAAATTTTTTTTATAATTGGTAATTTCATCAAAATTCCATATAAAATTACTTATACTAATATATAGATATATATGTCATTATTTAGATCCAAAAAAAAAAACAGTTGGAACAGTCCTTTGATAATTTAAAAAGTCAGCTAATTTTCTGATTGGCTCTCAAAGGCTGATTTTCCAATTTGAATGGGAAAAGGCGCCCATTGGACCATTTGAATTTAGTCCCGCCCCCAAGCTATAAATAAGCACACCTGAGGATGCAGACTTCATTCATTGCTTCTAGCTCTGAGAGAGAAAGCACCTAACACTCCTTGCATCTATATTACCCTGATTTTATATCCATATATCTACATACATATTCAAAGCCTTTTATTTTCCAAGACATTTATCTCCTTTATTTATTTGATTTTCTTTGTCTTAAAGAAAATTAAAAGGCTTTTTTCCAAGACTTTTATTTCTTTTGGTTTAAAGAAAAATGTATTTTGAGAATTTTCAATTTTTATTTTTCATAAAAATATTTTTGAACAAGCCAGCCTGAGGAAGGTTCCAAGTGAACCGAAATGTTGCAACGGCAAAAACACACGTATACAAAAATTTTTTTTTTCCTAAACAAAAAAATTAAAAAACAAAAAAATGTTCCTGCCAGAAAGAGATGGATGGACTGTGGTAACACACAGACGCAGACACGTCACTCAGGCCGCTGTCTGGCCTAGACCCTATCAACACAGCATGATGGAACGTCAGGCACGACAAGAGACAGTGCTCTCGTATGCTGACGCAGTCAAGTATGGCAGCCACGGAAGGGCAGCCGTTACTTACCGTAACAATCCTCATCAAAGGTCTGATAGGCCAAAATTTTTGGAAACCCGGGTCCGCTATGGACCCGGTACCTTTGTCTCTTCAAAAAAAACCCTCATAAGGGAACCACAGAAAAGACAGCAGATCCAGCCACGTGCATCTCGTCCTCACCTGCAAAACAAAAAACACATAAATCATGAACAGAACACAGAGGATGAATATTCAGATGATCCTGATTTCATCACCAAAACCAGTACACTGCTTAACATTATCAAACTTGTACACCATCAGAATAATGTTAGCCATGAGCAGCCTATTGGCATTAAAAGGATTGAGGATAATCTAGCAGATGTCATCAGGCCAGCCTTGTCAAATGCCACAACACAAGCTCTCATTTATGGAAATGCTAAAAACTGGGCCTACACAACCATGCTTATCCTGAAACACCACTATGAGGATGCGTTGGTACAGGAGTTGGCTAAACTCCAGCATTTCTCTTCCCAGAGCTGGGATAAATGCTTCAACACTGCCATCTTGTGGGCAAAACGTGTCTTAGGCACAAGACTAAAAGACAAATCCATACATGAAGCTTATGCATTGGCAGAAGAGCAATGGCAGGCCATGGCCTGTTCTATTGACTCTGAGGAACAGAGTGAGACAGTGGAAAGCCAAAATTCATCTCCCATTCCTCCTCCCACAGAAAATACATGTGTGGCTAAAAATACCATAGTGGTGCAGGCTGTTGTACACAGGGAGACAGAGGCACAGCCTCTCATTGAAACCTCCATCCCAGTACAAAAAAAATAGACTAAAACTGCATGCACTATGACAGAGCCACAGAGTGACTGGTCCCCCATGAGACAGGAGGACTCAGACAGCCATTCGGATGAGGAAATAAATGTTCCGGCCTCTCCAAAAGAACAACGTATCCCTCGCTCGTGTCCCAAAAAGGATGGTGAAGAGGACATTGTCCTGATTGAAGAAGGGGACGGATGTGATATGGAAGGTTTGGAGGCACAAAGAGTGAGCCTGAGCCCTGATAAAATCACCAGCCTTAGGACAGCCACACAGGCCCGCTTAAGTGTTGAATTCAGTACTCCTTCGGGAACACAGTGTGTCTCCGAGGGGGACGGGCCGAATAGACACATAAGCACATCCAGAAAAATGATTGACTGGAAGCTTACTGTCCGAAAAAAGTGGCTGATTGTCGGCGACTCTAACCTATCCAGAATCCCTCCATTTAAAAACCCGGATCTCCAGATAGAGAGCTATCCGGGTGCCACGTTTAGACATATAGAGGTGGTAATTAATAAAAATACTCCCTCCACTGAAGTGGAACATGTGATCCTGTCCCTGGGGATCAACGGCCGGGCGCAGAATGCCAAAGACACGGCCATTAAACAGATGCAGGCGGCCTTAAGGGCAGCTAAAGCAAATTGCAACAAAAACAAATTGTTATTAAACCTGCCGTTAAAGGCAGCGCTATAGTGATGTGGGACAGAGAACAATACCTTTGGGAGGGATATAGGCAATTACTTGACCCTAAATACTATAGAAGATTAGCTAAAACTATTTATTTAGACACAATAGTTATGGTGCAGTACATAGTTCAATCCCTTTACAAAAAGGAATGTATTAATGCCAAACAGAAATCCTACCTATTGGGGACCGGGGAGCCCAGAAGTAGGAGGTTTAACATGCTCCCAAAAATACACAAAGACCAAGCTAAATGGAGCAAACCGTACTGCAGTAGCGAGATGTACTATACAGCCGAATTTTTAGATTTTCATTTAAATCCCCTGTCGATTCGAAATTCCAGCTATATAAAGGACGCGTATGATTTTGTCCAAAAGGTAAAAGGATTAGAGATTCCTGAAAAGGCTATCTTATTCACCATGGACATAGATAGCCTTTACACTAATATTGACATCCAGGAGGGAATAACGGCCATAAAAAATATTTTCCAGAAATACTCAGACACCTCTAGGCCTGATAGGGAACTCCTCCAGCTGCTGACGATTAATCTGAGAAGGAATTACTTCAAATTCAACGGAGAGTTCTTCCTACAGATCAAAGGCACAGTGATGGGCAAAATAATGTCGATGTTTGTTGATGGCATCGAATTTGACAAGGTTGTCAACACTGTTAACCCCCAAATGCCAGGGTTGGAGGAAGGATTCGTCACTTTGTATATAAACAAAACTCCAATTGAAGTGAAAGTTGACACTGGGCCAAAATATAATGTAATGTCACAAAGGAGTTTCGAACAAATTGCCAAAGGAAGACCGGTGAAGCAATCAAAAGCACCTAGCCTAGTAGCTTATGGTGGAAGCAAAATTGAGACAAAAGGCTTAGTGACATTGCAGTGTGGCCTAAATGGGCAAAATCATTCACTTCCATTCTTCTTGGTAAATCAAGATGTCCAACCACTGCTAGGATTTCGTGCATGCCTCGACATGGGTGTCGTTACTATCAGCCCAGATGTGCATCATGTCAGTATGGAGGGCAGCACTAAAGACCTTCTCAATGAGTACAAAGATTTGTTCACAGACGAGCTTGGAGAACTCCCGATAACATATTCTATGACCGTGGACCCCAGCGTACAGCCTGTAGTCCGCCCTGCTCATCGCATTCCTCTTGCAATGCAAAGCAGTGTCAAAGCAGAGCTGGACTGCATGGAGAGCCTTGGCGTCATATCGGCGGTCTCGGAGCCGACGGATTGGGTCTCGTCCATGGTGGCTACACATAAAAAGGACAAAAAAGAAATCAGGCTGTGCATCAATCCAAAAGATCTCAACACTGCCTTAAGACCACATCACCCAATGCGCAGCGTAGAGGAAGTGGCATCCCAGATGTCGGGAGCAACTGTATTTTCAGTGCTGGATGCGAAGAACTCTTTCTGGCAGATTTGCTTAGATCGCAATTCCTTTATGATGACCACATTTAGCACCCCATTTGGGCGTGTTAGATTTCTCCGTATGCCTTTTGGCATAAACTCTGCGAGCAAAGTGTTCCAGCGCTCGATGGAGCAGTTATTTTCGGGGTATCCCTGCGCAATTATTGTCGACGACATCATTGTCGGAGGTCGCAACACTGCTGAACACGACATTAATTTGGAAAGAGTGTTGAACAGGGCGCGTGAGGTATCGCTCAAGCTAAACCCTGCTAAATGCAAATTTCACCTAGATCAAGTCAGCTATGTGGGACACATCTTTACAAGTGAAGGCCTGAAAGCTGATCCTTCCAAGACAAAGGCAATCTCCGAGATGCCAATTCCCAAGGATGTCCCTGCATTACAGCGTTTCCTCGGAAGGGGAAATTTATACCAAATTTCAGCGACATTGCTGCACCCCTCAGAAAGCTGACCCATAAAGAGACTGCATGGTGCTGGTACCCACAACACCAAAATGCATTTGAAACCCTCAAGTCATGTTTGTCCACCCCACCCGTCCTAGCATACTATGATGTGAAGAAGCCGGTTACACTAACCTGTGATGCTTCATGTTTCGGGCTTGGTGCTGCTTGCATGCAGGAGGGCAGACCAGTTGCATATGCATCTCGCACACTCGGACACAGAGACATGATATGCTCAGATAGAAAAGAAGCTGCTAGCTGTCGTGTTTGCTTGTACTAAGTTCAGAGACTATGTGTACGGAAAACCCACACTTGTTGAAACGGACCACCAACCCCAGGTGACCATTCTAAAGAAACCGATCCACACAGCCCCTGCAAGACTACAAAGAATGTTGCTCAGGTTACAGTGCTACATCACTCTGGTGTACAAAAAGGGTAAGCACATGTATCTCGCTGACACCCTATCTCGAGCTCCAAATGCAGAAGTCCCTCCTGACATCGAAAATGACACCTTTTGAAGTCATGTCTGTCAATTACATCTCGACTGCCCGACTAGAGGAACTCAGAAAGCACACAGCAGAGGATGAAGTGCTACAGAGTCTCAGCACCGTGATTCAAAGAGGTTGGCCAAATAAAGAACATAGCTTGTGCCCAGCTGTGCGTCCATACTTTCCTTACAGAGATGAGCTTGCTGTGGAAGACGGAATAGTAATGAAGGGCCACAAAACAGTCATTCCTCGCTCATTACAGGGAGAATACATCCGCATAGTCCACAGAGGTCACCCTGGTCTGGATGCTACGAAGCACAGAGCTAGAGGTATACTTTTCTGGCCAACGATGACTGCTGATATCACTGCAGAGCTCCTAACATGTTCAGTTTGCAACAGCACAAAGCCACATCAACCGAAAGAACCATCAAAGCCGTACCCTGTTCCAGACCTGCCTTGGTCTACTGTGGCAACAGATATGTTTGAAAGGCATGGCCAAAACTACCTAGTGCTTGTGGATTCATACTCGGGTTGGTATGAGATTGACCTTCTCCGTGATGTAACATCGTCAGCTGTAATAAAGAAACTGTAGAGACATTTCTCTGTCCATGGCACACCCCACACACTCACTTCTGATAATGCCAGGCAGTACACAAGTCAGCAATTCAGAGACTTTGCCAAACAGTGGGACTTTATAAATGTCACCAGCAGTCCAGAGTTCCCACAGTCAAACGGCCTAGCAGAAAGAGCGGTCCGCAGTGCCAAACAGCTGATGGAGAAATCTCAGAGATGTATTTCTTAATCTTCTAAATCTGAGAAACATTCCCCGAGACTCAATGTTGGGTTCTCCCGCACAACGCCTGTTGTCACGACAGACACGGTCAGCCATTCCTGTTAATTCCAGTCTGTTGGAGCCAGCTCCCAAACATGCCCAGCAAGTCACTGCTCAGCTCTGTCATAAGAGAATGACCCAGAAGCGGTACTACGATGCCTCAAGCCATCCACTACAACCATTGGCAGAGGGACAAGTTGTTAGAATGCAAACCCCGAAAGGTTACAACCACCTTGGCGCAGTAAAGGAGGTGAATAAGGAGCCTCGGTCATACACTATCCAATGCAATGGGAAAACATACAGGAGGAACAGACGCCACGTCATTCCTGTTGCTGAGCCCCCTCCATCACAGCTCAACCCCGAGAACATTCACTCCCAGAACACCACCACAGGTACACAGGACTTTGCTCCCCCTATACCACACTCACCACAAACACACCTTCCACAACCAGAATCCATTCCTATTGACTTGCCAAAACACACTGTACAATCCCCTATTAATGTCAGCAATACACCTTACAGAACACGTTCAGGTCATATCTACAAGCCTAATCCAAGATACGAGCAGTGAGTTCTAGTAATGGCCTATTTAGCGACACTCGGGTTATTATTTTGAGTACCTGTTCAAATGTGTTTATTATCGATTTTTTTCCACATTGCCAGTGTCATTGTTTGTTTGTAGTTTGTTTCATGCATGCAGAGAACATATCTTTAGATTTGTATCTGCTAATGTTCATTTATTCACTGCAATGGACCCAATGTTATAATGCAAGTCATTGATATTCATGGTTATTGATCAAGTCAGAGTCATGCCAGTACAGTTTCTTCCCTTTGACAGGAGGTTTCAGCTAAAGGAAGGGGATGTAGATCATTGTGATAGATGATCTGTTCAGAAATACAATGTGATTTGTATGTTATAATGTTCTGCAGCTTAAACATGTATTGGGCTCTTTAAGAAGGTATTCCCACCCCCTTTGAGCGTAGGTACTAGGAACACATGTGAGCCATGTTCGGGTGTTATGCGTTATATGTCGAGCACGAGTTCTTTTAATAAAAATATCTTCACGTTGATCACTGACTGTCTCTCTAAGTTAACGGACAAACAACAAGCAGTGTTCCTTGGTGTGGCAGTTTCTACAGACTGTGGTGTATGAACTTCCTGGGGAGGAGACACCAGCAGTAAGAGTTCTGCCAGCATTCATTTTTGCAGACAAACTAACTTTTTTTTAGTTACAAACTGTAACTAATTTTTTTTGTTTTTTATTATTAATTAAACTGTGTATAGTTAATAAACTTTTATTATTATTACTGTGACCTGACTGCTTCTTTGGATTCTGTGTTTTTTAACTTGTTCACTGTTACATGAAATGTTTTCATATTTCACACATTTAATTGGAAGTAAATTTTCCTGACTGCAGTCAGTTTGATGCATGTTCATTATTTAAAATGCCTCTATTATTCTTTTACAACACTGCACTTCCACATACTTCCGTGTTTCCGGGCGGGGGTGGATTACCGAAGTAAGTATTGCTGTACCGTAGATTATTTTAATGACTAAAATTTCTGACCCATTTTGGGTTAAATTCAACCCAGCAGTGTCGTAATTTTTAACTAATGGGTTAAAATAACCCAGCGCTGGGTCCAAAAGGGACGAACACAACGCTGGGTTGAATTTAACCCAAAATAACCCAAATTGGGTTGTTCTTAACCTAGGAGTTTTTAGAGTGTAATATGTTGTGACTCCACTATATACAATTGCTGTTGGATGACAATTATAGAGGCAGACAAAATAATTTACCTTCTTTTGTCTCACCTTCTGGCATGTCTCCTGGCTCCAGTGCTGTTGGGTCATATGGACTGTTAAGGACTACTTGGTCCTTAACACCATTTCTATTTTGAGTCCATATGACCCACAACCAGTGCCGATTCCTTTTGGTGTCCTCGTCAAATAACTTCGAGGAGAGATCTGACCAAAGGTTAGAAGAATAACCCAGGTCCTGTTCAGTACATCAGCTTTTAAAAACTGATGTACGATGGTCTCTTTTCCTCCCGCTTCTGCCCATACATCGGTCCTCCTCCGTGCGTGGCCTTTCTTTAGGCGACCCATGTTCTATGGATTTGCTTGAAAGAACGCACAGTATTTCACAGTATTTTAAAGGTTTGGTTTAATTGCTTTAAACACAATTAGAAACACCTGCTGTTCATCAGATGATTGCTCCAATTTGTCCTGAATGGATAGAAGTACCTCCCACAGAGGTACATTCTCACATGTTATATGAACACTACCCCAAAGGATTCTGCAGAATGAGCTAAGTTGGCACTTTATAAACGATTTATGCTTAGAGTCGATTTTCGTTACGTCAGAGCACGTTTTATAAAACTTTTTTTTTTTTTTATTTAATTTAAATAAAAAAATTAGTTTTAAATTAAATCACCGTAAGCACGTTCGGTAATGTTCTCCGATAAAGCGTCGCACGTGCGCGAAGCACTTCGTCGGCCCAGTCACGAATTTCTCCAGTGTTCTATAACTATCAAGATTGTCATTGGACTAACAAAACAAATTATGATTTTAAATCGAGTATTCTAATAGGATTCCTGCCGCTCGTTGAGTCGTTGTTTCTGAAAGGCTACGTAACGTTAACTTACCAATGTTGAATGTGAAATTTTTGAGCAGTCTCGTATGATTTTTCTAGGATTAATTTTATTTATATATATATGTGTGTGTGTGTGTGTGTGTGTGTGTGTGTATGTAGTGAATTAAATGCGTTTAATACAAAAAAAATCTATTAAGGAGCAACTGCAAGTGGTCTGATTTTATTAAGTCAACACAACAAAAGGTGTGATGGGCTACTCGTCACAGAACATGCCAGTAAATAGACATGCAATTTTTGATCATAAAGTGTATTTTTATAGTCACTAGTGGCTATCTCGCCGACAATATCACTTGCAAATTAATATTTTTGGTCACATGCAACCGTTTTAATTGCAGTCTGAAGCCCTGCATCATTCTTTTGCACTGATGCATTTGCTAAACTGAGCCGATTTCTTCCTTTCATCGATGGCCCGATGCCATTTTGATAGGGGTTTGAGTGGTATTGTAACAATATATTTTAGTTATTTATAAATGTAGTTATGGAAAATAGACAAGCTTTATATAATAAATAAATTCACATCATATACATGAAAAGTACTTCACTTTATTTGATTTCTCTTTTTAGCATCTCAGTCTCACTCATGCTTCACACTAGTTAGCCACACCCAATTATTTACATGTCGCGACACGTACTTAAAAAATGTTATGGTTAATGACAATTAGAGGCAGACAAAATAATTTACCTTCTTTTGGCATAATGTCTCCTGGCTCCAGTGTTGTTTGTTCATATGGACTGTTCAGGGCTAGTTGGTCCCTAACACCATTTCTGTTTTTAGTCCATATGACCCACAACCAGTGCCGATTTTGACTCGTGTCCTCGCCAAATAATGTTATAGAAACATCTGACCAAAGGGAAGATGAATATCCCTGTGTCATGACGCGGGGCAGGAAGCGGACCCAAACGCAGGATAGTAAAACAAAACAGGGTTTAATAAAGGGGACCACGAGACAGGACAAAGACAACACTAGATTTCTCGCTGCCATCGGCAACGCGGCTCACATTTATACACAAGACAATCCGATACAAATTAGGAGCAGGCGTGGAAACAGGGCAGGGCAAACGCGTGACGAGGAACAATAACAAACATGCACGTGGCCAAAGTCCGGGCTGAATCAGAACACCCTGGTCCCTGTTTAATATATCAGCTTTTATTAACTGATATACAATGGTTTCCTTTCCACCCGCTTCTGCCCATATGTAAGA
>NC_062537.1:22033075-22038075 GCF_022655615.1 Tachysurus fulvidraco
GGCTATCTTTTGTGTCCAAGTCTTTCATGGTGAGTGTGTTTATGAATCAGTCAGTGGTTTCCAACTTTAATCCCAAAAACGATCCCAGATTGAATCATTTTTAAGAGGAAGACCACAGGCGATTAACAGAAACTCTGTTCCTTTCCTCTGGAAAGTTTTTTTTTCATAAAAAAAATTGAAGACATAGAAAAATAAACGGAACAAAAAAACACATAGAAAAATTACAGAAAAAACACACACACATTCTCAAGCCCGAATCACTGTCAAAATACAATCAGGATTTAAGAGGACGGGCACAGTCTGCCATCTGAGGCACAATGGAGGATTGTGAATTTAGCGAGAAAAGAAAGTTGAGCAGAAAGGGATCATTTTTAGTTGTCTAAGAGATGTTGAAACTGTTAGTGTGCTGTCTAGGTATATCAACCACACTCTTTCAGTTATGCCAATAAAGAAGTCAGAACTTCCGACTGTGAAACAGCTGAGTAATATCAGTAAGAGCATTGGTACATCGGTTTCATTTCTATAGGTTTAGAATATGCTGGTCAATGCATCATTACACAAGATGTTCCTTCACTACTTATGGGAATCACATTTCCTTAATCGTAATTCCTTAGGAATAGTCATAGTTCAGGGGACTTGGTTCAAACAATGGATTCACATCTAAAGTCTTGTCAACACTCTCATTGCTGTACAGTGAAGGCGTAAAGCCCACCTCAGCTTGTAGAAATTCCTTCACAGACAGAAAAGTGCAGGCTAAAGATTTTTGTTTGATTGCATGTGTCCAATATTGGACTTTTTTCCAAAAAACATGCCTATATCACTGGTGCCCTGATGAACAACTGCAAAATTGGGAACTTATAGATATATTAGATAAATGGACTCTCATACAAATAAAAGAAAAGGGAATTTCAGCTTAAAATCCAACAGTTCAGCAATCATGTTTGTATTTAAATAGTATTAAATATTAATCCATTTAAGTCATTGTTTTGCAGTTTGTTGGAGCCAGCTTCTTTTTAGATTAAACCGTTATCTGAGATTTATATGTTGTTTATTGCCTTAAGTAAAAAAACATTTGTTAGATGTATTTGTTCTTTAAAACTCTGATAGTTGACACAAAAAACGACTTATTTTGGGACTAATCTCCCCTACACAAGACACCACTCTTGCCTGTATCTATTGCAACTGATACACCATGAATACAAAACACTACAGTATTTCATCATCATAGCTCGGCACTAAAAAACGTGAGAATAGCATGCTCTTCAAAGGATTCTCTATCTATATCTTCTCAAGGAACCTTTGTGTGCCTAATTGAGGAAAAATTGGGCAAAAATGTCTGCAGCAGAAATACAAAACATTGAAACCTTCTCAAGAATGTGTGGAGATTGAGGGACTTGCGGCTCTGAGAGGTCGAGGTCCAACAGGGATGTGGCTCCCTTATTTAGCGTTTTCCTCAGAGAACAATGAAAGAATACAATCACCCTTAACACATCTCCACGTTGTCCAAAATCTGCGCCCAGGCACCACTGCGGTCCGAAATCAGGAATTCTGGCTTGGAGGTGCGAGGTTGGTGGGGGTTGGAAGCTGAATGACAGGAGTCCATTGTTCTTTATATGAGCGATAAGTGAATAGCGACAAGGGAGGCACTGAGGAAAACTGAATAATGAGGATGATGAAGAGATCGTTGATTGGGTATAAAAGGTGTCTTTGATGAATAGGATCTATATATACTATATACTGATAATCTCAGTCCTCACCTTACCACTGGTAGAGATATACTAAAGCAACAAGGAAAAATTTGTTCCTCCATGGGTTTCCAAAGCATGAAAATGCGACAGGTTTAATGTCTTTCCGCAGCAGACGTCCCCACTGAAGCGAGACAGCACGAGTCAGCTCAGTTTTTCTGGCCCAGACTGCTGACTCCCACCCAGAGCACATCTCGCTCGCCAAACTCCACATTTTTCATGGTTTTTTTTGTAAGTGCCGTCACCCTGTGATAAAGCTTATGTTTTTGGTTTAGAAACAAGTTGTCAAAATAGAAGCAGTAACACAATTATACAGTAGTATTAACTGCCATCATGTAGCAAGGAAGGGAACGGATAAAGCGTTCTACCTCGCGCTCACAGGATGATGGGGATCACAGCCCAAGTCATCTCTATAGCAACAGAACGTTTTCTCCTCTTTCAAGGTATAGCTAGTAATCATGTTGAAACTGGGGAGAGAGAGAGAGAGAGAGATGAGACCCAGAGCGAGAGAGAGACCCGACGAGATGGAGGAGGAAGGAGAGAGAGAGAGAGCGGAGAGAGAGGAGAGAGAGAGAGGAGAGAGAGGTGAGAGAGAGAGAAGAGAGAGAGAGGAGGACGACGAGAGAGGATGACGAGAGAGAGAGAACAGAGAGGAGAGAAGAGAGAGAGCCTAGAGAGAGCGAAGAGAGTAGAGAGAAGGAGAGACAGAGAGAGAGAGAGAGAGACAGAGAGACAGAGAGAGAAAGAGAGAGAGAGACAGAGAGAGAGAGACAGAGAGAGAAAGAGAGAGAGAGACAGAGAGAGAGAGAGAGAAACATCTCTTTAATTTACCAGATTACAAGATTACAATTTTAAAATAAATAAAATAATAAAAAAATGTAATTGATATATGTAATGAAAAAGAGTACATATTGGACACACGCACGCACGCACGCACACACACACACAACCACAACACAAAAAAAAAACACAAAAACAAACAAACACAACACACGAACAAACGCAACAAAACATGCACGCACAAACACACACACACACACACACACACTCACACACACACACACACTCACTCACACACACACACACACACACACTCACATACACACACACACACATACACGCACACACACACACACACACGCACATACACACACACACACATACACGCACATACGCGCACGCACGCACGCACGCACGCACACACACACACACACACATACACGCACAAACGCGCACGCAAGCACACACACACACACACACACACACACACACAAGCACACGCACGCACGCGCACACACACACGCACGCGCGCACACACACGCGCACACACACACACACACACACACACACACACACACACACACACACACACACACACACACACACACACACACACACACACACACACACACACACACATATATACGTAAAGATTTATTGAACCTTCATGATCAAATCACAGAAGCACTTATTTTTGGCCAATCTGGAGTCTCAGTATCCACTTCCTGTGTTTGTATTGTGGACCATAGATGTACATTTCCTTAGTGAAAGCTTCCCCCATTTCCTCTCAGTTCTGTTCCTTATGTACATCTGTCCCTAAAAACAAGCCTAACTGCAATCACCTGGGAGATAAAGTCTTTCACAGATGATGCTTTACCACAACATTCCAAGCTTCCTTTTAGACGTAGAATATCCTGCTTATCTCTCATTAAATCTGTAAGATCGTCTGCATACGCTGACATTTTGCTTTCATACATAAACGTGTCACAGGTCTGCGGTTCTTTAAGAGGGTTAAATCGCCCGTCTTTGGGAGCAGAGTTAAGACTGTACACGACTCCCATTAAGGCGTCTGTCACTGATGCACTCCTGAAGGACTTTGAAGTCCAATTACAGTCCATACGTCTGGAGTACCACATGAAGATAGTTCCACAACAGCAGAAGGTAAAAGTTCCCTGTCCAGAGAAACCCTCTGATCTGAGGAAGATCTTGTAGGACTTCCTTTCTGCACTGTTCATCTGAAATATCCACAGCATACAGAGTGGAGTAGAAACCCACTGCTGTTCTGTGCATCTCCACCACTGAATGTCTTAACGTGGGATTTTTCAGCTCTAAGTCTCCCAGAACAATATAAAAGTCTCACAGAAAATGTATCTTCCCAGAGTTTCCCACAGATGCCAGTAAGAACTCTTATGGGATCCTGTGGTTATAGTACATTTAATTGTAATAAGTTTGTGATCAGAGAGTGATGTTGGAACAGTGGCAGTATTTAGAAGCTCGTTTCTCATGTTCCATGATGTGTAAAAATGGTCCACAGCAGAAACGAAACCAGTGTTGACTTTCACTCACATGTACTGTTGTGGTGAAGGGTTGTGATCTCACACACATCCGAGAAAGACAAGTTTTTCTTCACACTGGGTAAACAGGAGGCCGACTGTGAACGTGGCTCTTCCTTATTCCTATCAAGTGTAGAACAATGAGATCCACATCCTGGTTCTGCTTTAAAAACTGCTCCTGGTTCTGCTTCATGTGTCCATCAGAACCTCCACCAGGACGTCCAGTCAACCTCATTTAATTCTTTTAAGTTAAAGTTTTCTGACAATAAGTGTTTTTGTTCACATCCCTTATGACATTTACATTAAGGGACCCGACCTGTCAGATCATAAGAAAGAGAGGGAAATGACAGTAAAGAAAGGAAGTAAAAAGTAACCCAGCATCTTTATTTCTCTTTATTTCTCTTTATTTCTCTTTAACCTTTGGACCTTTGTCAGTTTGTCATTTCCTCAACAGTATATAACTCATTCTTCACTGTAACATCAGTAGAATCTGACCCTCATGCTGACATCAGGACACTGAGATACCACGTGGAGATCAGCAGTCACGTTCAGGCTGCTCATCGTTTTATCACCATTGTCTCTCACCTCCTTCTGTCCCTCCACCTGCTCAGTATCTCCCTCCACCTGCTCAGTATCTCCTTCCACCTGCTCAGTATCTCCAACCACCTGCTCAGTATCTCCAACCACCTGCTCAGTATCTCCAACCACCTGCTCAGTATCTCCAACCACCTGCTCAGTATCTCCAACCACCTGCTCAGTATCTTTCCCTTTATCCTCAGTGAGATGATCAGTGTTGATTACTTTAGATTCTCAGTACTGGTGTAAATCATGAAGGAGAGAGAGAGAGAGACAGAGGGAGAGACAGAGAGAGAGACAGAGAGACAGAGAGACAGAGAGAAAGAGAGAGAGAGAGAGAGAGACA
>NC_062537.1:22043075-22050575 GCF_022655615.1 Tachysurus fulvidraco
GCAGGAACAGAACCCAGGAATCAGTTACAAGTTTAATGTCCCGATCCAGCGCACAGGCAGTGGGGACAACGAGGTGGGCTTCAGCTGGAACCACCTGCCATGGTCAGAGTGCTCAGCCACCTGTGCAGGAGGTGAGACACACACACACACACACACACACACACACACAGGTGCACACACACAGGTGCACACACAAGCACACACACACAGGCACGGGTGCACACGCGCACAAGTGTGCACACAAATGCACACACACACACACAAACACACACACACACAAACACACATACACATATACACATACACACATACACATATACACACACACACACATACATACACATACACGTACACACACACACACACACACACACACACACACACACATATACACATACACACATACACATATACACACACACACACACACACACACACACATACACACACACATACACACACACACACACACACACACACACACACACACACAAACACGTACACACACACACGGGTGCACACACCCACACACACACACACACACGGGTGCACACACACATATACACACACATACACATACACACATACACACACACACACACACGGGTGCACACACACACATGCACACACACACACACACACACACACACACACACACACACACACACACACACACACGGGTGCACACACACGCACACAAGCACACATGCAGGCACACACACACACGTATACTCACAGGTGCACCTCACACCTGTACAGCTGCCGGTAGAAATCAGACACTCAGATACAGGTGTGTGTTTATTTAATATTTGAACTCTTCCACATTTTGTCATGTTGTAACGTGTAAAAATTGGAAAACTGGAAAACTGGATATCATTTTAAAAACTCACTCCATGATGTAAGATGCCAGTTAGGATCATCTCAGTTCCAGGATGTAAAAATTCAAAATGTGAAAAAGTAAAGGGGGGCTGGGGGGTGGGGGGTGAATACTTACTCCTTTCTCTGCTATCTAAATTCAGGGCACAGTCTGAGGTCTGAGATCTGATGGTCTGAAAGCCAGAACCACACATTAATGTGAGCTCTCACCTCAAACACAACCAGACCGTGCTCAGCCTCGCCAGACACAAATGGCTTCCTTACAACAACAAATAGTTTTCCTTTTCTACTCGCTTTTCCTCTCAAGCTGCAGCCACTGAAAACATTCAAAACTGCAGCAGACAGAAGTGTAGTGTGAGAGAAGTGATGTGGTGTGTGTGGGGTAGGGGGGTGGGCAGAGTGAGAGGGGTAAGGGGGGTGGGCAGAGTGAGAGGGGTAAGGGGGGTGGGCAGAGTGAGAGGGGTAAGGGGGGTGGGCAGAGTGAGAGGGGTAAGGGGGGTGGGCAGAGTGAGAGGGGTAAGGGGGGTGGGCAGAGTGAGAGGGGTAAGGGGGTTAGGCAGAGTGAGAGGGGTAAGGGGGTGGGCAGAGTGAGAGGGGTAAGGGGGGTGGGCAGAGTGAGAGGGGTAAGGGGGGTGGGCAGAGTGAGAGGGGTAAGGGGGGTGGGCAGAGTGAGAGGGGTAAGGGGGTGGGCAGAGTGAGAGGGGTAAGGGGGTGGGCAGAGTGAGACCCCCAGAGAGGGTACACTAAGTGCCCCTTCAACTCCACCTCATGTACACTATGGAGGAAGACGAGGTGAAGATGTTTAAGCCTTTCGTCTGAATTCTACAGTGACGATTTAAGCCTCAGCCTTTCTTACTGCTTATAGCACTATACTGTTGGAGTAACCCTATAAGCTGTTGGAGTAACCCTATAAGCTGTTGGAGTAACCCCATAAGCTGTTGGAGTAACCCTATAAGCTGTTGGAGTAACCCCATAAGCTGGTGGAGTAACCCTATAAGCTGTTGGAGTAACCCCATAAGCTGTTGGAGTAACCCTATAAGCTGTTGGAGTAACCCTATAAGCTGTTGGAGTAACCCTATAAGCTGTTGGAGTAACCCCATAAGCTGGTGGAGTAACCCCATAAGCTGTTGGAGTAACCCCATAAGCTGTTGGAGTAACCCTATAAGCTGTTGGAGTAACCCTATAAGCTGTTGGAGTAACCCCATAAGCTGTTGGAGTAACCCCATAAGCTGTTGGAGTAACCCTATAAGCTGTTGGAGTAACCCTATAAGCTGTTGGAGTAACCCTATAAGCTGTTGGAGTAACCCCATAAGCTGTTGGAGTAACCCTATGAGCTGTTGGAGTAACCCTATAAGCTGTTGGAGTAACCCTATAAGCTGTTGGAGTAACCCTATAAGCTGTTGGAGTAACCCTATAAGCTGGTGGAGTAACCCTATAAGCTGTTGGAGTAACCCTATAAGCTGTTGGAGTAACCCTATAAGCTGGTGGAGTAACCCTATAAGCTGTTGGAGTAACCCCTTAACGCCCTCCATCACAGCTACACCACTCCACATTGTTGGCTTGAGTTGGTTCTGTTCTTCACACCACTTCATTGTTCACAGGTTTATTTAGAGAAGCCTTATTTAGAGTAAAACTCACAACACTGGACTGGAAGCCTCTCAGACTCCCGACTCAGTCTGTTTTATTGCATGATGGTGCAGGGACACAGTAAGTGTGAGCTCCAACCTGACTCGCCTTATTATTATTACAGAGTCACTGTGAGTCAGCAGCAGACAAAACACTCTGACGGCTCAGAGGACACGACGCCTTCTTACTTTCTCACAATAATAACGGGTTTCCTCGACACGGCTGATTGGGTAGAATATTCTTCCCCCCTTGCTCTCTCTCTCTCTCTCTCTCTCTCTCTCTCTCTCTCTCTCTCTCTCACACACACACACACACACACACACACACACACACACACACACACACACGGTGGCCTTGCAGGCCGCCCAGTCTTGGCATTCATCAGATTTAACTTCAGCTTTTCATATATATTCCCCCCCCTGAGGCCCTGTGCGGCACGGCACTGCTGGCTCGGTCTGCTGAGCACACGGTGCAGCACTGCTGGCTCGGGCTCGGTCTGCTGAGCACACGGTGCAGCACTGCTGGCTCGGTCTGCTGAGCACACGGTGCAGCACTGCTGGCTCGGTCTGCTGAGCACACGGTGTAGCACTGCTGGCTCGGGCTCGGTCTGCTGAGCACACGGTGCAGCACTGCTGGCTCCGACTCACCGAACTGATCTCACAATCAAGAGCCAAAGAAAAGAAGGGCTTCTCTGTAAAAGTCATTCAGCAAGACACTCACTTAAAAACTGAGGCATTTACACACCTAGAAATACCACTGAGGGGAACATTATCCAGCGCTGTCCTTCTCTGGGCACCGAGCGCTCCGTCAGCAGGCGGCTCACCGGAGGAAGCGGCTCGTCCTGAGAGCGCGCAGGCCGACCGCATGGACACACAACACAACACAACACAACACAACACAACACAACACAACACAACACAACACAACACAACACAACACAACACAACACTTTGCAGTCGTCTCAGAGAGGCTTCTGGAGCTCACAGATATGATGTGACTTTGCTGTGACTGTTCACAGGTTCACAGAAACAGGAGGTGGTTTGCAGAAGGATGGACGACAACTCGGTGGTACAGAATAGCTACTGTGATCCTGATGGAAAACCGCCGGAGAACCAGAGGCCCTGTAACACAGAACCCTGTCCACCTGAGTGAGTAGTGAGACCACCTGAGTGAGTCGTGAGTCCACCTGAGTGAGTCGTGAGTCCACCTGAGTGAGTCGTGAGTCCACCTGAGTGAGTCGTGAGTCCACCTGAGTGAGTCGTGAGTCCACCTGAGTGAGTAGTGAGTCCACCTGAGTGAGTAGTGAGACCACCTGAGTGAGTAGTGAGACCACCTGAGTGAGTCGTGAGTAGTGAGACCACCTGAGTGAGTCGTGAGTAGTGAGACCACCTGAGTGAGTATACTGTAGGAATCATGGCATGTGTGTGATTATGTGCGGTTTAAACTCAACATCTCAGGTTTATAGATTCAGCAAAAATCCACCTGCGTTTAATCACATCAGAAAATCAATTAAAGTCTTAATGGAACAAAACCCTGTATACTTACAGTGTGTGTTACAGGGTGTGTTACTGTGTGTGTTACTGTGTGTGTTACTGTGTGTTACTGTGTGTTACAGTGTGTGTTACAGGGTGTGTTACTGTGTGTGTTACTGTGTATGTTACTGTATGTGTTACTGTGTGTTACTGTGTGTTACTGTGTGTTACTGTGTGTGTTACTGTGTGTGTTACTGTGTGTATTACAGGGAGTGTTACTGTGTGTTACTGTGTGTGTTACTGTGTGTGTTACTGTGTGTGTTACTGTGTGTTACTGTGTGTTACTGTGTGTGTTACTGTGTGTGTTACTGTGTGTGTTACTGTGTGTGTTACTGTGTGTGTTACTGTGTGTTACTGTGTGTGTTACTGTGTGTTACTGTGTGTGTTACTGTGTGTTACTGTGTGTGTTACTGTGTGTGTTACTGTGTGTGTTACTGTGTGTGTTACTGTGTGTTACTGTGTGTGACTGTGTGTGTTACTGTGTGTGTTACTGTGTGTTACTGTGTGTGTTACTGTGTGTGTTACTGTGTGTGTAACTGTGTGTTACAGGGTGTGTTACTGTGTGTGTTACTGTGTGTGTTACTGTGTGTGTTACTGTGTGTGTTACTGTGTGTTACTGTGTGTGTTACTGTGTGTTACTGTGTGTGTTACTGTGTGTTACTGTGTGTGTTACTGTGTGTTACTGTGTGTGTTACTGTGTGTGTTACTGTGTGTTACAGGGTGTGTTACTGTGTGTATTACAGGGAGTGTTACTGTGTGTTACTGTGTGTGTTACTGTGTGTGTTACTGTGTGTGTTACTGTGTGTTACTGTGTGTTACTGTGTGTGTTACTGTGTGTGTTACTGTGTGTGTTACTGTGTGTTACAGGGTGTGTTACTGTGTGTGTTACTGTGTGTTACTGTGTGTTACAGGGTGTGTTACTGTGTGTTACTGTGTGTGTTACTGTGTGTGTTACTGTGTGTTACAGGGTGTGTTACTGTGTGTTACTGTGTGTGTTACTGTGTGTTACTGTGTGTGTTACTGTGTATATTACAGGGTGTGTTACTGTGTGTGTTACTGTGTATATTACAGGGTGTGTTACTGCGTGTGTTACTGCGTGTATTACAGGGTGTGTTACTGTGTGTTACTGCGTGTATTACAGGGTGTGTTACTGTGTGTTACTGTGTGTTACTGTGTGTATTACAGGGTGTGTTACTGTGTGTATTACAGTGTGTGTTACAGGGTGTGTGTTACTGTGTGTTACTGTGTATATTACAGGGTGTGTTACTGTGTGTGTTACTGTGTGTGTTACTGTGTGTGTTACTGTGTGTGTTACTGTGTGTTACTGTGTGTTACTGTGTGTGTTACTGTGTGTGTTACTGTGTGTGTTACTGTGTGTGTTACTGTGTGTTACTGTGTGTGTTACTGTGTGTTACTGTGTGTGTTACTGTGTGTTACTGTGTGTGTTACTGTGTGTGTTACTGTGTGTGTTACTGTGTGTGTTACTGTGTGTTACTGTGTGTGACTGTGTGTGTTACTGTGTGTGTTACTGTGTGTTACTGTGTGTGTTACTGTGTGTGTTACTGTGTGTGTAACTGTGTGTTACAGGGTGTGTTACTGTGTGTGTTACTGTGTGTGTTACTGTGTGTGTTACTGTGTGTGTTACTGTGTGTTACTGTGTGTGTTACTGTGTGTTACTGTGTGTGTTACTGTGTGTTACTGTGTGTGTTACTGTGTGTGTTACTGTGTGTTACTGTGTGTGTTACTGTGTGTTACTGTGTGTGTTACTGTGTGTTACTGTGTGTGTTACTGTGTGTGTTACTGTGTGTGTTACTGTGTGTGTTACTGTGTGTTACTGTGTGTGACTGTGTGTGTTACTGTGTGTGTTACTGTGTGTTACTGTGTGTGTTACTGTGTGTGTTACTGTGTGTGTAACTGTGTGTTACAGGGTGTGTTACTGTGTGTGTTACTGTGTGTGTTACTGTGTGTGTTACTGTGTGTGTTACTGTGTGTTACTGTGTGTGTTACTGTGTGTTACTGTGTGTGTTACTGTGTGTTACTGTGTGTGTTACTGTGTGTTACTGTGTGTGTTACTGTGTGTGTTACTGTGTGTTACAGGGTGTGTTACTGTGTGTATTACAGGGAGTGTTACTGTGTGTTACTGTGTGTGTTACTGTGTGTGTTACTGTGTGTGTTACTGTGTGTTACTGTGTGTTACTGTGTGTGTTACTGTGTGTGTTACTGTGTGTGTTACTGTGTGTTACAGGGTGTGTTACTGTGTGTGTTACTGTGTGTTACTGTGTGTTACAGGGTGTGTTACTGTGTGTTACTGTGTGTGTTACTGTGTGTGTTACTGTGTGTTACAGGGTGTGTTACTGTGTGTTACTGTGTGTGTTACTGTGTGTTACTGTGTGTGTTACTGTGTGTGTTACTGTGTATATTACAGGGTGTGTTACTGTGTGTGTTACTGTGTATATTACAGGGTGTGTTACTGCGTGTGTTACTGCGTGTATTACAGGGTGTGTTACTGTGTGTTACTGCGTGTATTACAGGGTGTGTTACTGTGTGTTACTGTGTGTTACTGTGTGTTACTGTGTGTATTACAGGGTGTGTTACTGTGTGTATTACAGTGTGTGTTACAGGGTGTGTGTTACTGTGTGTTACTGTGTATATTACAGGGTGTGTTACTGTGTGTGTTACTGTGTGTGTTACTGTGTATATTACAGGGTGTGTTACTGCGTGTGTTACTGCGTGTATTACAGGGTGTGTTACTGTGTGTTACTGTGTGTATTACAGGGTGTGTTACTGTGTGTATTACAGTGTGTGTTACAGGGTGTGTGTTACTGTGTGTTACTGTGTATATTACAGGGTGTGTTACTGCGTGTGTTACTGCGTGTATTACAGGGTGTGTTACTGTGTGTGTTACTGTGTATATTACAGGGTGTGTTACTGTGTGTGTTACTGCGTGTATTACAGGGTGTGTTACTGCGTGTATTACAGGGTGTGTTACTGTGTGTTACTGTGTGTATTACAGTGTGTGTTACAGGGTGTGTTACTGTGTGTTACTGTGTGTATTACAGTGTGTGTTACAGGGTGTGTTACTGTGTGTATTACAGTGTGTGTTACAGGGTGTGTTACTGTGTGTTACTGTGTGTATTACAGTGTGTATTACAGGGTGTGTTACTGTGTGTTACTGTGTGTATTACAGTGTGTATTACAGGGTGTGTTACTGTGTGTGTTACTGTGTGTGTTACTGTGTGTGTTACTGTGTGTATTACAGGGTGTGTTACTGTGTGTATTACAGGGTGTGTTACAGGGTGTGTTACTGTGTGTTACTGTGTGTATTACAGGGTGTGTTACTGTGTGTGTTACTGTGTGTGTTACTGTGTGTATTACAGGGTGTGTTACTGTGTGTTACTGTGTGTATTACAGGGTGTGTTACTGTGTGTGTTACTGTGTGTGTTACTGTGTGTATTACAGGGTGTGT
>NC_062537.1:22058075-22083075 GCF_022655615.1 Tachysurus fulvidraco
TCTTCAACCTTCTCATGAGGAAGCCTTGATCCTTTCACTCCTTTGGTGCTAACAGGAGCTTTGTGACTCACCAAACTGTAAAACAATTCTGGGTGTTTTTTTTCATACAGTCGATGTTTGTATGTTTTACCTCACACTATATTGCTGATCGTGTTGTTTAAGCCCCGCCCATTCCACGTGCTCTCAGAACGTACGTTTTTTATCAAACCGTGCTAACTTTTTTGCTGCTGCTACTCTGTTGTAGCCACTGATACAACATCAGAACAGTTTTAACTCGAGTGAACAGCCGGAAAACTAAATCCTGAGGCTTGAATTAAATCTTTACTGGCTTGAATCATGGAGGCCCCGAAATCCCAGGACAAACACGAACATGGTCTCAGTCATCGCTGTGAACGTTGTGTCTCTGAATGTCACATCACTTACCTTGTAATTATAGAAGTGAGCGTTTGTTCTTTATTTTATTTTCATTTCCAATGACAAATTGCTTGTATTTTATATTCAGTGTTAAATGTTGGTACACTGTTGCTAATTTTGTTATTGTAAATTATATGCTAATTTATTTCAACGTGTCACTTGTTATTTATCGGCATGCAAACTGAAAATAACACAACAACATGATGTAGGGACTCATCACTGGTTTTAGTCTAGAGAGGCGTCTGAATGTAGTAGAGCACCGTGTGTGTGTGTGTGTGTGTGTGTGTGTGTGTGTGTGTGTGTGTGTGTGTGTGTGTGTGACTGTGTGTGTGTGCGCGTGTGTGACAGTGTGTGTGTGTGTGTGTGCGCGTGTGTGTGTGTGTGTGTGTGTGTGACTGTGTGTGTGTGTGACCGTGTGTGTGACGGTGTGTGTGTGTGTAACCGTGTGTGTGTGCGCGTGTGTGTGTGTGACTGTGTGTGTGTGTGTGTGCGTGTGTGTGTGTGTGCCTGTGTGTGTGTGTGTGCCTGTGTGTGTGTGTGCCTGTGTGTGTGTGTGCGTGTGTGAGACCGTGTGTGTGTGCGTGTGTGTGAGACTGTTCGTGTGTGTGCACGTGTGTGTGTGCGTGTGTGTAACTGTGTGTGACTGTGTGTGTGACTGTGTGTGTGTGTGTAACCGTGTATGTGTGTGTGCGTGCGTGTGTGCGTGTGTGAGACCGTGTGTGTGTGTGTGTGCGTGTGTGTGAGACTGTTTGTGTGTGTGCGTGTGTGTGCGCCTGCGTGTGTGTGTGCGTGTGTGTAACTGTGTGTGACTGTGTGTGTGACTGTGTGTGTGTGTAACCGTGTGCGTGTGTGTGTGTGCGTGTGTGTAACTGTGTGTGACTGTGTGTGTGACTGTGTGTGTGTGTGGAACCGTGTGCGTGTGTGCGCCTGCGTGTGTGTGTGCGTGTGTGTAATTGTGTGTGACTGTGTGTGTGACTGCGTGTGTGTGTGGAACCGTGTGCGTGTGTGCGTGCGTGTGTGTGTGTGTGTGCGTGTGTGTGTGTGTGTGCGTGTGTGAGACCGTGTGTGTGTGTGTGTGTGTGCGTGTGTGAGACCGTGTGTGTGTGTGCGTGTGTGTGAGACTTTTTTTGTGTGTGTAACTGTGTGTGTGTGTAACCGTGTGCGTGTGTGTGCGTGTGTGTGTGTGTGTGTGCGTGTGTGTAACTGTGTGTGTGACTGTGTGTGTGTGTGTGGAACCGTGTGCGTGTGTGTGCCTGCGTGTGTGTGTGCGTGTGTGTAATTGTGTGTGACTGTGTGTGTGTGTGTGTGTGTGTGACAGTACAGTGTGGCTTGTGCACTATTACAGGTGAATCCTGCAGTGTGTGATGAGTCCTGAATAAAGACGATGTTAAAGGGTTTGTCTGCAGTCAGGATGTTTGTCTGCAGTCAGGATGTTTGTCTGCAGTCAGGATGTTTGTCTGCAGTCAGGATGTTTGTCTGCAGTCAGGATGTTTGTCTGCAGTCAGGATGTTTGTCTGCAGTCAGGATGTTTGTCTGCAGTCAGGATGTTTGTCTGCAGTCAGGATGTTTGTCTGCAGTCAGGATGTTTGTCTGCAGTTGTCCACATCTTCAGGACAGTTTACACTTCAGTGCTGTTTCTCAGTAACGTGTGTAACATGCTGTGTAAAGTGTAAAGATGTTCCTTATTAGTCTGAAGATAAAAGACAGACTGCTGAGGAAACTCTGATGATCGTCAATATAACCTGACAAGAGAAAAGTGCTGTTGTGTAAGAAGAATAAAAGACTTGTAATAAAAGGCTGTTAAATAATCAGCTCTGGTGTGACGAGAACCTCAGGACAAGGAAACCTGGGGTCCAAGAAAGAAGAGAACGATGAAGAGATAGAAAACAGATCAATATATAAGAAGGAAGGAGAGAAAGAGGCATGAAGAAGGTGAGAGGGTTCACAGTGCTGCAGCAGCTGGTCTCCAAACTGTCAGTCATGAGTCCTCTGTTTACATGTTGGCTTCAAGCGCAGACACAATAAAGGCAGAGCGAGATAGGCGAGGCACTCGTCCTGAACTGACTCGACTCTTTATCTCTGTGTAAACTGTTGCTCTGCACTCAGACGTCAGAGGAAATAACGAGGCTATGTAAGGCATCGTGGCCTGGCTTCGGCCTTAGCCGTGTCTTCACAATAATGAGAGATGCGTTAGCTATTTATGCTACAGCTTTGTAAACAGATGTCAACATATTAGCTGATGTAAACTTGTCTCTGCGCTCTGGCACAGAGCCGGACGGGACGCCGCAGTCCCAACATAACAGACACAGTGAGGATTTCAGGCTGTGCTGGTGAGAGATGCTGATGAAAGCTTCAGCTGTGCTTTGTGTTTTCTACTTGAGCTGATGTTTCTAAGTCAGGCAGAGACACAAAGGATGCATTTGTTGTAGACAGTTCAGGGTGAGAAATAGTCGAAATGTCTGCTCGACACTTTCACCTGCACAAAACTGGAGGAATGAGATGTTCTGGATTTTCTTCATGTTCCTCTGAGTAGCCGGTTCCAATGTATATCTTCAGCGTGAATGCCAACACATTGCTCAAACAACACAGCGATGCCCAGACCACAAAACCATCCAAATGTGCTGCTTGTGCAGCCAAACTGGAATCTGCACAAAGATCTCACCCTTAAAGAACGAGCTCCTTTCTGCCAAGAGCAGAACTCTGGCCTTCAGTCTGTTGTGGCTGCAAACAAAACACCAGCATTGTTTAGCAACATGGGGTTTAGTCAGAGGGCAGAAAGAGCAGGCGTGAAGCAACCGAACCACACACACTGAGAGACGAGAGGAACATGGCTGCAGTGTCCCACACACACACACACACACACACACACACACACACACACACACACACCAGTGAGGACATTGTAAAGCCCAAAACATCTGCATCAGATGAAGTTTCATGAGAATTCATCAAATTTAGCAAGTAATCCAAAATCAGTCGTTTTTACATGGATTTGAAATCTCCTCATGAAAACCTGGAACTGAACCGAACTGAACCTCAGATCCAGAGTCGACTCCAGAAAGTAATAATGTTTATTATTTGGCAGTAAAGCAGCTCGACTCGTCCCAGTGTGTGTAACGCATTTCCTCTGTTTATTGTGAGCTTCATCACAAAAAGAACAACAACTGCTTTCTGTGAGCTGAGACTGATTTAAACCTTTCATTCCACCTGCAGTTATTCAGCAAAAACAGTGAAACATCTAACACGGGTTCCTGATGTTCCTCTGCTCTAAATCTCAACATTGTCATGGTAAAACCCAGCTGCCCCTGCAGCATGAGGGTAAAACCCAGCTGCCCCTTCAGCATGAGGGTAAAACCCAGCTGCCCCTGCAGCATGAGATTTGTATGATAAACAGTTCTTTGAGGTGAGCAGAATGCTAATAGCCCCATAGAGGTGGCATTAGCAATGGGGGGATGTACACTCCGACAATAAAAACCGGGGTGAAGTCCCGGGGTAAATAAGAGTCTGCATCAAACAATCACAAACTCCACTAATGATGGGCAGTAAGTATAAAAACCACAGAGATCTTACACCATTCCATGTTGATGTAAACACACACACACACACACACACACACACACACACACACACCATCATGAGGTGAGCTCGTCCAGCTGAATGCCAACATCTGGGACTCTGTTGCTGAGCCACGTCTCTGTGAGAACAAAGACACAGCAGTTTCTAAAGTCCGCTCGAGTCGTCTGTAGTCTAGTTTAATATCTAGGGATCAAACATATTACAGTAGAATGGATGCGAGTTTTTGGGGTTTTTGCCACTCGAACATCCGCCTTATTGCCAGGCTTCTGCTTCCTTGGGCTCCACTTTAGGCGTCCGCTGTCCTGGTCACCAGGAGACAAGGCAGGACTGGACGTCTGGTCTCTGCAGCAAGCTGAGGTCACTTAAGACCCAGCTGGTTATTTTATCAGAGATTCCCATGTCTCCTACTCTTGGGGAATTAGGACGGTGATGTTTGCAGGCTAAGAGGACCTGAACACAGGAATACCACTTCAGCATATCACACATGGTTCTGATAAGAAAGCGATGGGAACCACAAACGCCTGGGATAAAAGGATCCTCCTTTTTAAACACCATCATTACAAAGAATAATGGCAACTTTAGCTAATTTGTTCTAACAGAAAGCTCGCAGCATGAGATTAAACATGTGCTGGATTTTATTCTGACCCTCAGGCCAGATGTTAATCAAGGAACTTAAGAGGAACCTTCCATCTAATTGTTTAGTTAACTCCTAAAATCCAGACCCCCACACAGAGGCATGCACTCACACACACACACACACACACACACACACACACACACACACACACACACACACTTTCTCCACGGTTGGATTCATGCCCCTGTTTTCCTGATAAGATTCTGGAGGCTGGTTTTGATCTGTGGCACTGTAAAGTCCAGCGCTGCGTCTGCTCCGAGTCTCTTACAGATTATCTGCTGAAGAATGTTGTCTGCTTGGCTGCAGGAAAGGATGCCATCAGCTTTGCTTTGCATTCTACAAAGATGGAGGTGTTAATAAAAAGTGAGGGAGATATCTGAAGGTGTCAGGATTAACTGGAACAGCAGGCATCTGCTTTTCCCTGCTGACAGTTAATACAGTTTTACTGATTATTATAATCAGTGCTCCAGAAGAGGATTAGATATTCTAACAGGCAACGATCGAGATCCTGCTGCTCTGCTACTCTAACACAGGAGCACAGCAATAAAACAGACACATGTCTCCATCCATGACCTTCTGGTGTTTCCTCAACAGCACCGAGTGACTCTGACAGTCAGGAAAAAGAGAACACAAACAGGAATATTTTGGTAAGAACCTTTTCCCTCTTCATCAGCTCTGAGTTTCATCCTAAATGATGTTGGAGCTCCAAGAATATAAACCTAATAAACTCAGCAAAGGTGCATGAAGTTAGAACCAGCACAGAATAACTGCAGAGCAGCACAGAGAAGAACATCTGCATTCCACAGCCTTCTATACAAAACACCACAGATACACAGATTAAAGTAAACTGATCGATAAACAATCACTTAGTTTGGGAGAGCCAAGTGGGGGGCGGGGCTTGAGAGGGAGAGGGGGACAGAGAAGGAAAGAGGGAGGATAGAGAGATTGGGGAGAGAGAGAGAAGGGGGAGAGGGGAAGAGAGAGGGGGAGAGGGAGAGGGGGAGAGAAAGAGGGGAGAGGGGGGAGGGAGAGAGAGAAAGAGAGAGAGAGGGGGGGGGGGAGAGAAAGAGACAGAGAGAGAGACAGAGAGAGAGAGAGAGATAGACAGAGAGAGAGACAGAGAGAGATAGACAGAGAGAGAGACAGAGAGAGAGACAGAGACAGAGAGAGAGACAGAGAGAGAGACAGAGAGAGAGAGAGAGAGAGAGAGACAGAGAGAAAGAGAGAGAGAGACACACACACTTATCCAGAGTAACTTACCAAGCTAATGCTCCAGCTTCTGCATGCACACAGCAGTGAGGAAGATGATGATGATGATAACCCAGAACCTTCCTCCTGCAGCCTGTAAATAAATATATAAAGTGTTAATGTAAAGTTTTGTTGTGACACAAACCATTTTAGCCAAAAGGGGAAAAGTCAATGTAAAGGAGCTTAACATCAGCATCCAGCTTCACCATCACTACAGTGTGTATCTGTCTTCACCATCACTACAGTGTGTCTCTGTCTTCACCATCACTACAGTGTGTATCTGTCTTCACCATCACTACAGTGTGTATCTGTCTTCACCATCACTACAGTGTGTATCTGTGTCTTCACCAACACTACAGTGTGTATCTGTCTTCACCAACACTACAGTGTGTCTCTGTCTTCACCAACACTACAGTGTGTCTCTGTCTTCACCATCACTACAGTGTGTATCTGTCTTCACCATCACTACAGTGTGTATCTGTCTTCACCATCACTACAGTGTGTATCTGTCTTCACCATCACTACAGTGTGTCTCTGTCTTCACCATCACTACAGTGTGTATCTGTCTTCACCATCACTACAGTGTGTATCTGTCTTCACCATCACTACAGTGTGTATCTGTCTTCACCAACACTACAGTGTGTCTCTGTCTTCACCATCACTACAGTGTGTCTCTGTCTTCACCATCACTACAGTGTGTCTCTGTCTTCACCATCACTACAGTGTGTATCTGTCTTCACCATCACTACAGTGTCTCTGTCTTCACCATCACTACAGTGTGTATCTGTGTCTTCACCATCACTACAGTGTGTATCTGTCTTCACCATCACTACAGTGTGTATCTGTCTTCACCATCACTACAGTGTGTATCTGTCTTCACCATCACTACAGTGTGTCTCTGTCTTCACCATCACTACAGTGTGTATCTGTCTTCACCATCACTACAGTGTCTCTGTCTTCACCATCACTACAGTGTGTATCTGTCTTCACCATCACTACAGTGTGTCTCTGTCTTCACCAACACTACAGTGTGTCTCTGTCTTCACCAACACTACAGTGTGTCTCTGTCTTCACCATCACTACAGTGTGTATCTGTGTCTTCACCATCACTACAGTGTGTATCTGTCTTCACCATCACTACAGTGTGTATCTGTCTTCACCATCACTACAGTGTGTCTCTGTCTTCACCATCACTACAGTGTGTATCTGTCTTCACCATCACTACAGTGTGTCTCTGTGTCTTCACCATCACTACAGTGTGTATCTGTCTTCACCATCACTACAGTGTGTATCTGTGTCTTCACCATCACTACAGTGTGTATCTGTCTTCACCATCACTACAGTGTGTATCTGTCTTCACCATCACTACAGTGTGTATCTGTCTTCACCATCACTACAGTGTGTATCTGTGTCTTCACCATCACTACAGTGTGTATCTGTCTTCACCATCACTACAGTATGTCTCTGTCTTCACCATCACTACAGTGTGTATCTGTCTTCACCATCACTACAGTGTGTATCTGTCTTCACCATCACTACAGTGTGTATCTGTGTCTTCACCATCACTACAGTGTGTATCTGTGTCTTCACCATCACTACAGTGTGTATCTGTCTTCACCATCACTACAGTGTGTATCTGTCTTCACCATCACTACAGTGTGTATCTGTCTTCACCATCACTACAGTGTGTCTCTGTCTTCACCATCACTACAGTGTGTATCTGTCTTCACCATCACTACAGTGTGTATCTGTGTCTTCACCATCACTACAGTGTGTATCTGTGTCTTCACCATCACTACAGTGTATCTGTCTTCACCATCACTACAGTGTGTATCTGTGTCTTCACCATCACTACAGTGTGTATCTGTCTTCACCATCACTACAGTGTGTATCTGTCTTCACCAACACTACAGTGTGTATCTGTCTTCACCAACACTACAGTGTGTATCTGTCTTCACCATCACTACAGTGTGTATCTGTCTTCACCATCACTACAGTGTGTATCTGTCTTCACCATCACTACAGTGTGTCTCTGTCTTCACCATCACTACAGTGTGTATCTGTCTTCACCATCACTACAGTGTGTCTCTGTCTTCACCATCACTACAGTGTGTATCTGTCTTCACCATCACTACAGTGTGTCTCTGTCTTCACCATCACTACAGTGTGTATCTGTCTTCACCATCACTACAGTGTGTCTCTGTCTTCACCAACACTACAGTGTGTCTCTGTCTTCACCAACACTACAGTGTGTCTCTGTCTTCACCATCACTACAGTGTGTATCTGTGTCTTCACCATCACTACAGTGTGTATCTGTCTTCACCATCACTACAGTGTGTATCTGTCTTCACCATCACTACAGTGTGTATCTGTCTTCACCATCACTACAGTGTGTCTCTGTCTTCACCATCACTACAGTGTGTATCTGTGTCTTCACCATCACTACAGTGTATCTGTCTTCACCATCACTACAGTGTGTATCTGTGTCTTCACCATCACTACAGTGTGTATCTGTCTTCACCATCACTACAGTGTGTATCTGTCTTCACCAACACTACAGTGTGTATCTGTCTTCACCAACACTACAGTGTGTATCTGTCTTCACCATCACTACAGTGTGTATCTGTCTCTTCACCATCACTACAGTGTGTATCTGTCTTCACCATCACTACAGTGTGTATCTGTCTCTTCACCATCACTACAGTGTGTATCTGTCTTCACCATCACTACAGTGTGTATCTGTCTTCACCATCACTACAGTGTGTATCTGTCTTCACCATCACTACAGTGTGTATCTGTCTTCACCATCACTACAGTGTGTATCTGTGTCTTCACCATCACTACAGTGTGTATCTGTCTTCACCATCACTACAGTGTATCTGTCTTCACCATCACTACAGTGTGTCTCTGTGTCTTCACCATCACTACAGTGTGTATCTGTCTCTTCACCATCACTACAGTGTGTATCTGTCTTCACCATCACTACAGTGTGTATCTGTCTTCACCATCACTACAGTGTGTATCTGTCTTCACCATCACTACAGTGTGTATCTGTCTTCACCATCACTACAGTGTGTATCTGTCTTCACCATCACTACAGTGTGTATCTGTCTTCACCATCACTACAGTGTGTATCTGTCTTCACCATCACTACAGTGTGTATCTGTCTTCACCATCACTACAGTGTGTATCTGTCTTCACCATCACTACAGTGTGTATCTGTCTTCACCATCACTACAGTGTGTCTCTGTGTCTTCACCATCACTACAGTGTGTCTCTGTGTCTTCACCATCACTACAGTGTGTATCTGTCTTCACCATCACTACAGTGTGTCTCTGTCTTCACCATCACTACAGTGTGTATCTGTCTTCACCATCACTACAGTGTGTCTCTGTCTTCACCATCACTACAGTGTGTATCTGTCTTCACCATCACTACAGTGTGTCTCTGTCTTCACCAACACTACAGTGTGTCTCTGTCTTCACCAACACTACAGTGTGTCTCTGTCTTCACCAACACTACAGTGTGTCTCTGTCTTCACCATCACTACAGTGTGTATCTGTGTCTTCACCATCACTACAGTGTGTATCTGTCTTCACCATCACTACAGTGTGTATCTGTCTTCACCATCACTACAGTGTGTATCTGTCTTCACCATCACTACAGTGTGTATCTGTCTTCACCATCACTACAGTGTGTATCTGTCTCTTCACCATCACTACAGTGTGTATCTGTCTTCACCATCACTACAGTGTGTATCTGTGTCTTCACCATCACTACAGTGTGTATCTGTCTTCACCATCACTACAGTGTATCTGTCTTCACCATCACTACAGTGTATCTGTCTTCACCATCACTACAGTGTATCTGTCTTCACCATCACTACAGTGTATCTGTCTTCACCATCACTACAGTGTGTATCTGTGTCTTCACCATCACTACAGTGTGTATCTGTGTCTTCACCATCACTACAGTGTGTATCTGTGTCTTCACCATCACTACAGTGTGTATCTGTCTTCACCATCACTACAGTGTGTATCTGTCTTCACCATCACTACAGTGTGTATCTGTCTTCACCATCACTACAGTGTGTATCTGTCTTCACCATCACTACAGTGTGTATCTGTGTCTTCACCATCACTACAGTGTGTATCTGTCTTCACCATCACTACAGTGTGTATCTGTCTTCACCATCACTACAGTGTGTATCTGTCTTCACCATCACTACAGTGTGTATCTGTCTTCACCATCACTACAGTGTGTATCTGTCTTCACCATCACTACAGTGTGTCTCTGTGTCTTCACCATCACTACAGTGTGTCTCTGTGTCTTCACCATCACTACAGTGTGTATCTGTCTTCACCATCACTACAGTGTGTATCTGTGTCTTCACCATCACTACAGTGTGTATCTGTCTTCACCATCACTACAGTGTGTATCTGTCTTCACCATCACTACAGTGTGTATCTGTCTTCACCATCACTACAGTGTGTCTCTGTCTTCACCATCACTACAGTGTGTATCTGTCTTCACCATCACTACAGTGTGTCTCTGTCTTCACCATCACTACAGTGTGTATCTGTCTTCACCATCACTACAGTGTGTATCTGTCTTCACCATCACTACAGTGTGTATCTGTCTTCACCATCACTACAGTGTGTATCTGTCTTCACCATCACTACAGTGTGTATCTGTCTTCACCATCACTACAGTGTGTCTCTGTGTCTTCACCATCACTACAGTGTGTCTCTGTGTCTTCACCATCACTACAGTGTGTATCTGTCTTCACCATCACTACAGTGTGTATCTGTGTCTTCACCATCACTACAGTGTGTCTCTGTGTCTTCACCATCACTACAGTGTGTATCTGTCTTCACCATCACTACAGTGTGTATCTGTCTTCACCATCACTACAGTGTGTCTCTGTGTCTTCACCATCACTACAGTGTGTATCTGTCTTCACCATCACTACAGTGTGTATCTGTCTTCACCATCACTACAGTGTGTATCTGTCTTCACCATCACTACAGTGTGTATCTGTGTCTTCACCATCACTACAGTGTGTATCTGTCTTCACCATCACTACAGTGTATCTGTCTTCACCATCACTACAGTGTATCTGTCTTCACCATCACTACAGTGTGTATCTGTCTTCACCATCACTACAGTGTGTATCTGTCTTCACCATCACTACAGTGTGTATCTGTCTTCACCATCACTACAGTGTGTATCTGTCTTCACCATCACTACAGTGTGTATCTGTCTTCACCATCACTACAGTGTGTATCTGTCTTCACCATCACTACAGTGTGTATCTGTCTTCACCATCACTACAGTGTGTATCTGTCTTCACCATCACTACAGTGTGTCTCTGTCTTCACCATCACTACAGTGTGTCTCTGTGTCTTCACCATCACTACAGTGTGTCTCTGTGTCTTCACCATCACTACAGTGTGTATCTGTCTTCACCATCACTACAGTGTGTCTCTGTCTTCACCATCACTACAGTGTGTATCTGTCTTCACCATCACTACAGTGTGTATCTGTCTTCACCATCACTACAGTGTGTCTCTGTCTTCACCATCACTACAGTGTGTATCTGTCTTCACCATCACTACAGTGTGTCTCTGTCTTCACCAACACTACAGTGTGTCTCTGTCTTCACCAACACTACAGTGTGTCTCTGTCTTCACCAACACTACAGTGTGTCTCTGTCTTCACCATCACTACAGTGTGTATCTGTGTCTTCACCATCACTACAGTGTGTATCTGTCTTCACCATCACTACAGTGTGTATCTGTCTTCACCATCACTACAGTGTGTATCTGTCTTCACCATCACTACAGTGTGTATCTGTCTTCACCATCACTACAGTGTGTATCTGTCTCTTCACCATCACTACAGTGTGTATCTGTCTTCACCATCACTACAGTGTGTATCTGTGTCTTCACCATCACTACAGTGTGTATCTGTCTTCACCATCACTACAGTGTATCTGTCTTCACCATCACTACAGTGTATCTGTCTTCACCATCACTACAGTGTATCTGTCTTCACCATCACTACAGTGTATCTGTCTTCACCATCACTACAGTGTGTATCTGTGTCTTCACCATCACTACAGTGTGTATCTGTGTCTTCACCATCACTACAGTGTGTATCTGTCTCTTCACCATCACTACAGTGTGTATCTGTCTTCACCATCACTACAGTGTGTATCTGTCTTCACCATCACTACAGTGTGTATCTGTCTTCACCATCACTACAGTGTGTATCTGTCTTCACCATCACTACAGTGTGTATCTGTGTCTTCACCATCACTACAGTGTGTATCTGTCTTCACCATCACTACAGTGTGTATCTGTCTTCACCATCACTACAGTGTGTATCTGTCTTCACCATCACTACAGTGTGTATCTGTCTTCACCATCACTACAGTGTGTATCTGTCTTCACCATCACTACAGTGTGTCTCTGTGTCTTCACCATCACTACAGTGTGTCTCTGTGTCTTCACCATCACTACAGTGTGTATCTGTCTTCACCATCACTACAGTGTGTATCTGTGTCTTCACCATCACTACAGTGTGTATCTGTCTTCACCATCACTACAGTGTGTATCTGTCTTCACCATCACTACAGTGTGTATCTGTCTTCACCATCACTACAGTGTGTCTCTGTCTTCACCATCACTACAGTGTGTATCTGTCTTCACCATCACTACAGTGTGTCTCTGTCTTCACCATCACTACAGTGTGTATCTGTCTTCACCATCACTACAGTGTGTATCTGTCTTCACCATCACTACAGTGTGTATCTGTCTTCACCATCACTACAGTGTGTATCTGTCTTCACCATCACTACAGTGTGTATCTGTCTTCACCATCACTACAGTGTGTCTCTGTGTCTTCACCATCACTACAGTGTGTCTCTGTGTCTTCACCATCACTACAGTGTGTATCTGTCTTCACCATCACTACAGTGTGTATCTGTGTCTTCACCATCACTACAGTGTGTCTCTGTGTCTTCACCATCACTACAGTGTGTATCTGTCTTCACCATCACTACAGTGTGTCTCTGTGTCTTCACCATCACTACAGTGTGTATCTGTCTTCACCATCACTACAGTGTGTATCTGTCTTCACCATCACTACAGTGTGTATCTGTCTTCACCATCACTACAGTGTGTATCTGTGTCTTCACCATCACTACAGTGTGTATCTGTCTTCACCATCACTACAGTGTATCTGTCTTCACCATCACTACAGTGTATCTGTCTTCACCATCACTACAGTGTGTATCTGTCTTCACCATCACTACAGTGTGTATCTGTCTTCACCATCACTACAGTGTGTATCTGTCTTCACCATCACTACAGTGTATCTGTCTTCACCATCACTACAGTGTATATGTCATGTTTAGTGTTCAGACGCCGGACTAATGGGCAAGTATAAAGAAGTGAGACTTTGATGAGAACGTCGTGATGTTTTGATGACAGCAGGTCTTGTGAGGTGTGCAGTGGTCCGTACCTACTAAAGGAGCTTCAAGGAGGAACAAACAGAGAACCAGGGACAGGGTCAGGGGTGAGGAAGTCTCAGTGATGTGTGAGGACAGAAGGTCAGACGTCTGGTCTGATCCTATACAAGAGATCCTGAATGAAAGGGAAAAACATTGTGGAATGTTGGACCGGACCGAGCACCATGTGGGTGTAAATAAAATTCAGAGGAAGTGAAGCTGGTGAAGTCATCACTGATTGACGCTGTCTCGCTTCGTCTCTGGTGCGTCGAGCACATTAACACCTGCCGAGTGGGTAATAAAGCAGGAGAAAGAACAGGAAGTTGCACTGGCGCCTGAACGTGGGACTGATCTCTAGAACAATAACAGGACCTCAGAAATGCTGAGCTGCTGAAATTTAGAGAGAAAATATTTCAAAAGTTTAACAAAGAAATGAGTGAGTACAAAATTATAAGATCATCCTCAATGAAGAACCAGCACTTGGGATGAAAGCCTGTGGTGTAAAGTGATAGAGATCAGAATGTTAAATATATTTAGAGTAGAAATCATTCCTCCATGCTGTAGATATTAAGGCAGGAGAACGTTCAGTTAAAAACTGTGAGTTCCTCATGACAAAGCACTCAGTTTATTAGGAAGAAGACAGAAATAGAAGCTTGTGATGATGTTAACCATAACCCTGAGAGCCACCTAGCATGATCACAGCATGGAGCTGGTGTCTGTGTGAGAAGAGGGCTGCAGATAAAACACTGAGTTCTTCATGTGGAGAACTCAGGTCCATTTTTACTTACAATCAGGATGTTTATGTTGAGAGAAGAAAGCAACATGGTGGATGGAACAGCAGATAGTTTCTGCTACGTTCCTGATCCTGGTTCTGATCCATCCTGATGCTCTACACCTGCTTGGAGTCTCAAGAGTTTGAGGCTCTCATGGCACCTCCAACTCGCTCATTAGGTACGTCGAGCAAATTTCTGTGAATCCACTTTGTGACATTGTAAGAGTTACACAAATAAAAGTGAACTGAAAGATGCAGTGAGGATTTTAAACACATCAGTGTTCAGACCTGAGACTCATGACAGGGTTCTGCACTAAACACACGTCTCATTTGTGATATGGGAGCAGCTGAGGAGCAGCATGAAGTCTAGAGCCTCTGTGATGAAAACACTGACCTGGACCTGGCTGGACAAAGCTCCATGCTGAGCTGAACTTTCTGGCTGGAACTCCATCAAGCACCATAAAGGAGATGTTTGATCTGTCCTTCTGATGGAACACTAAAGAAGAGAAGTTTGGCCAGTTACCACTCAGTCTCATTGCTTCCTGAGCTCTTGGAGCGGTAAACATCTGCTCTACATACTACAAGCCTCTGTTCTGTAGCCTACAAATCAGCTGCAGGTTTCTGGGTGACTCCGTCAGCTGCTGTCCCTCTGATGACACGGCTCTCGCTCCTCCACACCAGACTGAATAAAATCATCAGAAGATGAAACGCTAATTAATTTGAATCTGCCTGAAACATTTCCTGTCAGAATGAGTTTTTCCCCAGAGAATGAAAATGAGAAGCAGATCTGTGGAGCTTCTCAGTGTGGCGTCCGAGTCAGACGGAGTCTCTCGGCTTGGAGAAAGTCTTGTTCCTCAATCAGGGCACAGTTTAATCATCCTGGAAAAAAAGAAGCCCTAAACATCTGAAAAGCTTCAGAAAAACATCTGTTTAATATCCAAATGTTCTTGAAGAGCTGACAGACATCATGTTTAGAGACTTTATCAGCCAAAAACTGGAGCAGTGACAGAATCGTGGTCACGAGGTGTGCACTAATCAGCTGTCGATGGCGACCAGTTTAACTTGTGCAGGAACCTGAAATAACACACAGAAGGTCTCTGGGTTCATATTTAATCAAGTCCAGCTGAAACAAAACCTCACCAGGTGACCTACAGAAGTGCTTCATTAGGCACAACAAGAAGGAAAGGCTGTGATTAGGGTTTCACCTGAGTTCTGTTCTTCAGCTGTGGAGAGACGTCCAGGAGGAACTCAACGGCTGGCAAACGCATGTTATATAAGCAGTTACATGTTGGTTATAAGTTATACAGCAGTTATACAGCAGTTATAAGTTATACAGCAGTTACAAGTTATACAGCAGTAATACAGCAGTAATAAGTTATACAGCAGTTATAAGTTATAAGTTATACAGCAGTTATAAGTTATATGTTATACAGCAGTTATACAGCAGTTATAAGTTATACAGCAGTAATAAGTTATAAGTTATACAGCAGTTATAAGTTATATGTTATACAGCAGTTATACAGCAGTTATAAGTTATAAGTTATACAGCAGTAATAAGTTATAAGTTATACAGCAGTTATAAGTTATAAGTTATACAGCAGTAATAAGTTATAAGTTATACAGCAGTTATAAGTTATAAGTTATACAGCAGTTACAAGTTAAGTTATACAGCAGTTATAAGTTATATGTTATACAGCAGTTATACAGCAGTTATAAGTTATACAGCAGTTATAAGTTATACAGCAGTTATACAGCAGTGATAAGTTATATGTTATACAGCAGTTATACAGCAGTTATAAGTTATACAGCAGTTATAAGTTATAAGTTATACAGCAGTTATAAGTTATATGTTATACAGCAGTTATACAGCTGTTATAAGTTATACAGCAGTTATACAGCAGTGATAAGTTATAAGTTATACAGCAGTAATAAGTTATAAGTTATAAGTTATACAGCAGTGATAAGTTATATGTTATACAGCAGTTATACAGCAGTTATAAGTTAAACAGCAGTTATAAGTTATAAGTTATAAGTTATACAGCAGTTATAAGTTATACAGCAGTTACAAGTTAAACAGCAGTTATAAGTTATACAGTGGCTCTGATTTATAACACTTGCTCTGATACCTTTCATTTCGATCATTTTCATAACAACTGCACATTCACAAGGACGTGTACAGCACACGCACTCCATTTAATATCTGTAAGGAGAAGCGTGTGTGTGTGTGTGTGTGTGTGTGTGTGTGTGTGTGTGTGTGTGTGTGTGTGTGTGTGTGTGTGTGTGTGTGTGTGTGTGTGTGTGTGTGTGTGTGTGTGTGAGAGAGAGATGTGGTGAAGAGTCTCCAGTGTTAGCACTGTGGTCCATTCACATCTTCAGGACAAAGGAGTTTACACTTTTCTGTGGTTTCTAACGTGCTGTGAGGGACGACTGTGATGGACTTAGCGGATGTGAGCAGAGGAGCTTTGATCCCGTGTCATGCTCTAAAAAGCAGCTTATTGAAAAAGTCTATAAAGACGAGTCAGTGAGGCTAATTAATTAACTCACTCATCTTCTACCGCTTATCTGAACTTCTCGGGTCACGGGGAGCCTGTGCCTATCTCAGGCGTCATCGGGCATCGAGGCAAGATACACCCTGGACGGAGTGCCAACCCATCACACTCGCACTCACGCTCTCGCTCTCGCACTCACACTCACACTCGCGCACTCACACTCACGCTCTCACTCTCGCACTCTCGCTCTCGCACTCTCGCTCTCGCTCTCGCTCTCGCTCTCGCTCTCGCTCTCGCTCTCGCTCTCGCTCTCGCTCTCGCTCTCGCTCTCGCTCTCACACTCACACTCGCTCTCGCTCTCACACTCACACTCACACTCACACTCACACTCACACTCGCGCGCTCTCGCTCTCGCTCTCGCTCTCACACTCACACTCACACTCACACTCACACTCACACTCACACTCACACTCACACTCACACTCACACTCGCGCACTCACGCTCTCGCTCTCGCTCTCGCTCTCGCTCTCGCTCTCGCACTCACACTCACACTCACACTCACACTCACACTCACACTCACACTCACACTCACACTCACACTCACACTCACACTCGCGCACTCACGCTCTCGCTCTCGCTCTCGCTCTCGCACTCACACTCACACTCGCGCACTCACACTCTCACTCACACTCACACTCACACTCACACTCTCACTCACACTCTCACTCACACTCTCACTCTCACTCTCACTCTCACTCACACACACTCACACACACACACTCACACACACTCACACACACTCTCACTCACACACTCACACACTCACACACATACTGGAAAATTGTCCGTAGTGTGTGTGTGTGTGTGTGTGAGTGAATGAGAGTGTGTGTGTGAGTGAATGAGAGTGTGTGTGTGAGTGAATGAGAGTGTGTGTGTGAGTGAATGAGAGTGTGTGTGTGAGTGTGTGTGTGTGTGATGCCAATCAACCTACCATGCATGTCTTTGGACCGGGGGAGGAAACCGGAGTACCCGGAGGAAACCCCCGAGGCACGGGGAGAACATGCAAACTCCACACACACAAGGTGAAGGTGGGAATCGAACCCACAACCCTGGAGGTGTGAGGTGAACGTGCTAACCACTAAGACACCGTGCCCCCCCGAGTTAGCTAATTCAGCTAGCTAATAAAAACAATGTAACTGGAAACTGAGCTCACAGTTGTCAAGCAGCCATGTAAATGCTTCCCCTCACTGATCCTCACCAGAGCGTTTTATGTCCTTCTACTTCTTATCTTCTGTAATATCCTTCTGCAAGGTTCTTCTGCAGGTCAGAGATCAGGCGGTGGTGACTGGAGGAACATCCTGTACAGTGTGAACTCCTGAGAGTCTGCAGGATGACTCTCGTTATGTTTACAGAGTCCTCCCGTCATCTCGCTGCATGGTGTTATGGCAGTGAGTCAGTGGTGAGTCGAGTCAGCTTCAGCTGAGAAGCTGTTATAACCCCAGCGAATGTGACGCTGACACACATGCATATTTTCTTGATAATATGGACCAGGCCTTAAATGGTAATATTATTAAGTGTGAGGTGAGGAACAAGTGAGGTGCTATTTAAGTGTCCGATCGTTCCGAGCTAAAATGTTTCTGAGGTTTCCTTTTCTGACTCTAGCCTTGGGCTTGGGGGTAGATTCACAGATTTATTTATTGTTTTGACTGCTTTTTCTCTGCACTTTTGGGAAATGCTCTTCATTCCATATTGGTCTCATCCAATTCTTCTGGTACTGAGGTTTTTCATAAGCAGTCGATTGCGGATCCAAAAATCTGGCCGAGGCTGAGAGAGACAAATGTGTTCTTGTTAACGCTCCAACACCCTTCGACGCACCGTTATTGTGAAATAAGATCACATTCCCTCTTCCTTCTCTGACCGTGTTGGCAGCTCTTTGGCTCCTGATGGTTTCACATCCAGCCACACATCCTTAATGAGGTGCCAACAGGACAAGTTCATGGCAGCCATCTTTAACTCAAACAGCTGGCACCGGGCCCCTGGGTCATAGACTCGGGGACATGACGAGAGTCCAGCATCTGCCCCACTTCATTGTGTGGGGCGTCTCCAGAGGACCAGGCTGACCACATGTGCAAAATAAGGAGAAGAATAAATCTAAAAGAAGGCACCAACCTATACACAACTTTATACAATACTCTTATTAAAGTCTGGCCTACGTCACTGCCTCGAGTCATCAGGTGAAGCAGAAACACAGCTGCATTGAGACCTATTTTAGCACAAGGTGGAAGTTACTTAAATACTTAAACTTTCTGTTTACTTACTGAACTCTGGCATTTAAGAGATACTCTCAAAAGTATGAGAGTATGTGAAAAAGTATGTGCCCCCCTGAACGTCACACCGTCTCTGAGTCACACAGATGTACTGAATGACTGTGTGTGGAACTTTACCCTTTATCTTCAGTGGAACTAAAAGTCCAAACTCTGCTCCATCAGGACAATGTCCCTGTGTACAAAGCAGCTCCATGTAGACATGGTGTGGAGGTGAAGGTTGGAGTTCAAGTGTCCTGCACTGAGACCTGACTCTGACTCAACACCACTGAACACCGACTGAATCCAACATCTAGTGGTTATACAAAACCCTTAACATCTAGTGCAGGGGTCGGCAAGCCGCGGCTCCGGAACCGCGAGTGGCTCTTTCATCCCTCTGCTGCGGCTCCTTGTAGATTTGGAAAATAAATATTTAATTTAAACGTATTTTATTTTAGTTAGTTAAAAAAAATGTAATTCTAAATTCTAAGATTATGATGATCTTGTAACATTAAAATAAACCGTGTTTAATTTTTTTGTCGCTCAAAATACGCGTCATAACCGCCGACTTTCGACTGTTGGAGATGTCACGCTTGCCTTTCTTCAAAACTTGAGAGCCCTGGTCATGAATACGAAAAGGACTCAATTAGACATTGAACATTTTATTTAAAAGTAACCTTCAACTCGGCATCTTTTTTATTAAGGTTAGTTCAAATAGCACAAAATATTTTTGTTTGCCTGCAGAAATAAAATGTCGTTCACTCGGTAGCAGTTCATTGATTTCATAAAAGCAACACTACAGTTTTTTTCTATACTTTCCATAAAGGTAAAAAACGATATATGCAGCGTTCTCTTCATTTGAGATGTCAGATGGGTTTTGCGGCTCCCTGGGGTATTTTCTCCTGTGGGAAACGGGTCCTAATGGCTCCGAGTGTTTAAGGTTGCCGACCCCTGGTGTAGTGCATACTTTAAAGTAGGAATAACGAGAACATGACACTTCAGTCTGGATGAATCTGAAACGATTCTTCAGAACAAAAAAAACTGCAAAGTGCTGTCTGGCATCCCACAAGGTTGTGTGTAAGGCCTCCTGTTAGTCTGTTTTTGGATTTTATTTCGCAGGATAAAGGTTTAATTTGAAAAGAAGGGCCAGTGCTGGGTCCTGACGATACGCATGAGTTTTTTAATCTGATTTCTGCTCCAGTGCTGCTGAATTCTGGTTTGAGAGAAAAAACACACAGATCCTGAAGCACTTTGTTTCTTCTGGGAATCCTGATTGTGTAGGTTACAGTAACTGCTTCAGACTGGAGTCGTGATCAACAGTCTGGGGTTTTTTCTAATCTCATGTCCATCGTGGTGCAGGTCTAGAGCCCGTTACAGCTGCGGTCTGTGGTGGAATCACTGCACAAGCTTCATGTCAAGCTCTCTTACGTTTGAGCGATGAAATCATCCGTTCAAAGCAGATGTGCTTCAGTAATGTCATAAAACACATGATTAAGAGCTCTCGCATCGTTAAAGTGATCAGACTCCCAGCTTGGGTTTGGATGTGGAGCGCTCATGAGACTGCGGATGGCTGGGTGAGATATAATTACTGTCAGCGACGATGACTGACTGTGTTTACTCATTTTTACTCCACCACAGAGCGATGAGTTTGTCTGAGCTCACTCACTCTCTCTCTCTCTCTCTCTCTCTCTCTCTCTGGAGTGCGTCACGATAACAGCATGTCTGAATGGAATCACTTGTGTGTGCAGGTGTGTGATGAGTGACGTTTTTCATAGCGTGAGGTTAGGGGTCAGTCATCTGCCTCATTCAACATGTCCCCCAACATCTACCACACCTCCTCCATCTTACTCAATACCCCACTGCCCTTTTATTACACACAGAAGAAATCAGTGCAGCATCAAAACCCATCATAAGGAATCACCATTTTGTATGAACTGGACCTTCACATGACAGGAGCAGCGTTTAGTGAAGAGGAACCTAGTGACCTTCCTGCAGGAGGACATGTCATGCATCCAAAGGACACACTTCTTTACCCCCTGAGTATGACGTGATTCTAGTGCACACTGTTGTGTAAACTGTGTAAACAAAAGAAACAGATGGAATTTATTCTAAAGAGTTCTAAAGATTAAGGAGCTTGTACACTGGTGGTTTGTCCTAAAACGGAGCTCAGGAATCATCAGTGATGTAAAAGCTGTCATGTGGATGAAGAAGCGCAGCGTCGCTCTGGACCCGATACGACCTGCAGGAGCTCGTTTACACTGGAACTGTGCCGTGATTCCTGTGGATGTGAACACGGCTCGTTCAGGCGCTAAAGTAACCTGAGTTTTTTACTGATGTAACACGAGGGTCAGGGGAACACTGTGGACACTGAAGAGGTGAGATGCCTTAATATCACTAAAATAATAAAAAAGGGGGTTTTAAAGGTTCAGTAGAATCAAGCAGCCAACAGTGGGGGAAGGGGGGTGGTGTCGAGAACACACCAGGACTTTACACAAAGGGATTCAGCCTCAGCACACAGTGTAAAAACAGGCTGAGATTCCGAGTCAGACTGAGGCTGAGATTCCGAGTCAGACTGAGGCTGAGATTCCGAGTCAGACTGAGGCTGAGATTCCGAGTCAGACTGAGGCTGAGGGGAAACGTCACCTCGCTGCTGCTCTGTGTGTGTGTGTGTGTGTGTGTGTGTGTGTGTGTGTGTGTGTGTGTGTGTGCATATGCGTGCGTGCGTGTTCCCATAACACAGATTGCCTTGTGATCATCATCATCATCATCTTCATCACGTCTACAGTCTCCTGACCCACACAATCTTCTCTTCCTCCCCAACATGACTCAATCAGTTTAACTACAATTTCAGACAACTTCCTGTTTCCTGTTCCATATCTTGTTAGATGAACTAAATAAGCTCCTCCCCCTCAGCATGAGCTTACAGACGGCTTTCTTCTTTATGGAGCTCTGAGTCTTTATAAACCAGGGGACTGATTCTGTCTAACACCGAGGAACAGCCCGCTGAACACCGAGGAACAGCCCGCTGAACACCGAGGAGGAGGAACAGCCCGCTGAACACCGAGGAGGAGGAACAGCCCGCTGAACCCCGAGGAGGAGGAACAGCCCGCTGAACCCTGAGGAGGAGGAACAGCCCGCTGAACCCTGAGGAGGAGGAACAGCCCGCTGAACCCCGAGGAGGAACACGCTGAACACTGAGGAGTAACACACTGAACACTGAGAAGTAACACACTGAGGAGTAACACACTGAACACTGAGAAGTAACACACTGAGGAGTAACACACTGAACACTGAGGAGTAACACACTGAACACTGAGGAGTAACACACTGAACACAGGAGTAACACACTGAACACAGGAGTAACACACTGAACACTGAGGAGTAACACGCTGAACACTGAGAAGTAACACACTGAGGAGTAACACACTGAACACTGAGGAGTAACACACTGAACACTGAGGAGTAACACGCTGAACACTGAGAAGTAACACACTGAACACTGAGGAGTAACACACTGAACACTGAGGAGTAACACGCTGAACACTGAGGAGTAACACACTGAACACTGAGGAGTAACACACTGAACACTGAGGAGTAACACGCTGAACACTGAGGAGTAACACGCTGAACACTGAGGAGTAACACGCTGAACACTGAGGAGTAACACACTGAACACTGAGGAGTAACACGCTGAACACTGAGGAGTAACACGCTGAACACTGAGGAGTAACACACTGAACACTGAGGAGTAACACACTGAACACTGAGGAGTAACACACTGAACACTGAGGAGTAACACACTGAACACTGAGGAGTAACACACTGAGGAGTAACACGCTGAACACTGAGAAGTAACACACTGAGGAGTAACACGCTGAACACTGAGGAGTAACACGCTGAACACTGAGGAGTAACACGCTGAACACTGAGGAGTAACACACTGAACACTGAGGAGTAACACACTGAGGAGTAACACGCTGAACACTGAGGAGTAACACACTGAACACTGAGGAGTAACACGCTGAACACTGAGGAGTAACACGCTGAACACTGAGGAGTAACACGCTGAACACTGAGGAGTAACACACTGAACACTGAGGAGTAACACACTGAACACTGAGGAGTAACACGCTGAACACTGAGGAGTAACACGCTGAACACTGAGGAGTAACACACTGAACACTGAGGAGTAACACGCTGAACACTGAGGAGTAACACGCTGAACACTGAGGAGTAACACACTGAACACTGAGGGCCCTCAGGAGAATATTCTTCACCTCCTATAACCAGAGGAATGGAGAGGAGAGAGGGAGAGAATCTGGGATAGAGTGAAGGAGTGAGTGCGGAGTAAAGGAGGGAGGGAGGGAGGGAGGGAGGGAGGGAGGGAGGGATAGAATAAAGTAGCACTAGCTGATTTGCCTTCAGAACCTAGACTCAGCTGGTTTAAATTACCACAACCAGAAGCTCGAGAATCCCACCCCCCCCCCCCCTCCCTCCCTCCCTCTCTATTTCTCCCTCTCCCCCCCTCTCTCCCTCTCCCTCTCTATTCCCCCCCCCCCCCCCTCTGTAACTAACGCTCCTTCCTGTTCCATACGTAAGTTTAAGTGTGATCGTAGTTAAGCAGTAAGCTGTGTGCACCTCAAACTATGTCACACAAATTAGATCATTTAACCACCATCACTAAACCACACAACCACACCTCAACCACCATCTTCCCACCATCTCAATCACTAACACCACCATCACTAACACCACCACATAAACCACCATCTCAAATCACTAACACCACAATCACTAACACCACCATCACTAACACCACCTCCTCAACCACCATCACAATCACTAACACCACCATCACTAACAACCACCATCACTAACACCACCACCTCACCACCATCACAATCAACTAACACCACCATCATTAACAACACCACCATCACTAACACCACCATCACTAACACCACCATCACTAACAACAACCACCTCAACCACCATCACAATCACTAACACCACCACCATCATAAACCACCACCATCACCACCAATACCACCATCACTAACACATCACACCACCACCCTCTTCATCAATTGAGTTAAATTGAATGATGATCATCAGCAGCCGCCTGTGAGGAAGAGTGAGGTTCTTCATCTCCTCAGAATAAAGTCACAGAGCCATTTAATGTGACGAAGATGTTCTCAGATCTCCAGTCTGTATTCTGCTGATTTTCTCCCTGTGAGCTACAGAGAAGCAGCGTCTCTAATCGTATCATCTGCAGGAAGATCATTCTACAGCTCCAGAGCACTTCAGCAGGTGGTGTCTGACATCTGAGGCAGTCAGGTGGAGCTCAGACTCATCTGGATTTATTCTTCAGTAAGCAGATGGTGAGGAGTGCTGAAGATCTCAGTACAGTCTGATGAAGCAGGTGAAGAGGAGAAGGAGAAAAACACTGCTGCATCAAATCCTACACAAGCGCTCTCTCTCCTCTCACTCTCTCTCTCCTCTCACTCTCTCTCTCTCCTCTCAATCTCTCCTCTCACTCTCTCTCTCCTCTCACTCTGTCTTTCCTCTCTCTCTCTCCTCTCACTCGGTCTCTCCTCTCACTCTCTCTCTCCTCTCACTCTCTCTCTCTCCTCTCACTCTGTCTTTCCTCTCACTCGGTCTCTCCTCTCACTCGGTCTCTCCTCCCACTCGGTCTCTCCTCCCACTCGGTCTCTCCTCTCTTTCTCTGTGTCCCGTCTCTCTCCCTCCCCCCCCTCCCCCTCCCCCCATAGCTCTGTTTATAAAACACTTTACATCACAAACACAATGACTTTTTTCTTTAAACCATCACAAGCTTTAGTTTTCAGTACAAAACAAACATTTATTATTTAGGTCATGAACACAACTCTGTTCTCTTTAGTGAACTAAATTTACAGCGAGGTTGATCACAAATGTCCTTTGTGGATCCTCACATGGTGGTGATAATCAGCAAGGAGGAGGAGGAGGACAGTGAAGAGGAGGACGAGATGATCACCGCTTGGCCTTCTTCTCCTTCATAAGTTTTCTT
>NC_062537.1:22093075-22095678 GCF_022655615.1 Tachysurus fulvidraco
AGTACATGGACTACACTGTGAGTGTGTGTGAGTGTGTGTGTGTGCTCTGACTACAAGAGGCATCACCATGTTGACACGGGTTACAGTAAATCTGTTTCTCACCATCCTTTATCATCGTCCTCTCCAAGCTCCTGGTCATCAGACGTGTCTGGAGTTTGTGAGATAGCTGTAGACAGCTTGGACTTAAACCGGTCCAGAAGAGAGAGCGTCTTCACACACAAGAGAAACAGAGACGCTGATTATTCCGCTCACACACACGGAAAAATAAAAGATCTGCACAGTTTCACACCAGCAGGTGGCGCTGCAGATTAGAGCTAATTTCAGTGATGCTGCTACAGTTTGTTTGAAAGTGCAGCGCCCCCTGCAGGACTGAGACAGACTGCGACTCACCTGCGCCTCTCTGCTCGAACCCTTCTTCAGCTTCTCCATCCTCATTTCTTCGTACTTCTTCTTGCTCTCTAGATACTCAGACACAGCCTCGCTCGACACCTTCGTCTCTTCTGTAACATGAGAAGAAAGCAGAATCGACACCCTGTCCTCATGACCCGACACCCTGTCCTCATGACCCGACACCCTGTCCTCATGACCCGACACCCTGTCCTCATGACCCGACACCCTGTCCTCATGACCAGACACCCTGTGCTCATGACCAGACACCCTGTCCTCATGACCAGACACCCTGTCCTCATGACCAGACACCCTGTCCTCATGACCAGACACCCTGTCCTCATGACCAGACACCCTGTCCTCATGACCAGACACCCTGTCCTCATGACCTCAGTGATACAGAATTCTGAGTAGAAATAAAAATAAACCATTAAATTGTAGTAAACAATCTAAAGAACAAGCGGAGGATAACGAGGTTAACGAGAGGAACCAATAACTGACACGCTAACGAGATAAAACAAGATCCATCAGATTGTTTTCATGTAAATCAAATTCAATTGTATTTGTCACACACACACACACACACGCACACACACACAGTAACGACATGCATAAACCTGGTTTTATAGCAACTAGAAAGTGTACACACACACACACACACACACACACACACACACACACACACACACACACACACACACACACACACACACACACACACACACAGAGAGGTATTGGAATAGACAGTGATGGCAGAAGCACTGTGTTGACTCCAGTGTCTGGAAGCATTAATGTGCTGGTGTAAATATGGGCATGTAGACGCTGCTGGCGCTGATGTCACACTGAGCGTGCCCAGTCCTCTATGCACCCGCACACACACACCTCACCTGCATGTGTCAGGACACGCACACACACATCGCCCACCAGCACTAATTTATTTCACCACAGTGCTGTCGTATTTTACTCACAAATAGAACACTTGTTGATCTTTCATATTTATGTCACGCTCCAAAGACGAGAGAATGGAAATGTGTTTTTCAGCCAGAGAGAAATCGTGTTGGTGGGAAAGTCACTGGCTGGAGAAATGTTGTGACTGTGCTGTGAGCTAATAGAAAAATAAACAGACAGAACAGGAAAACACACAAAAAGAATATAAACTGCTTTTCACTTCTATACATAATACAGTACACACACACAGACACACACACACACACACACACACACACACACACACACACACAAACACAGACCACAACTCCCATGACCGATCCAGATTCAGACACACACACAGACACAAGTGCACATACACACCCACAGAGACAGAGACACTCAGACACACACACAGACACACGCGCACCCAAACACAGAGACAGAAACACACAAACACACACACACACACACAGACATACAAAGACACACTCCCACAGACAGACACACCCACAGAGACAGAGACACTCAGACATACACACAGACACACGCGCACATACACACCCACAGAGACAGAGACACTCAGACACACACACAGACACACACGCACCCAAACAGAGACAGAAACACACAAACACACACACACACACACACAGACATACAAAGACACACTCCCACAGACAGACACACCCACAGAGACAGAGACACTCAGACACACACACAGACACACGCGCACCCAAACACAGAGACAGAAACACACAAACACACACACACACATACAAAGACACACTCACACACACACACCCACAGAGACAGAGACACTCAGACACACACACAGACACACGCGCACCCAAACACAGAGACAGAAACACACAAACACACACACACACACAGACATACAAAGACACACTCCCACAGACAGACACACCCACAGAGACAGAGACACTCAGACACACACACAGACACACGCGCACATACACACCCACAGAGACAGAGACACTCAGACACACACAGACACGCACACAGCCAAACACAGAGACAGAAACACAGAGACAGAAACACACAAACACACACACACACATACACACAAAGACACACTCCCACACACACACCCACAGAGACAGACACACTCTGTCAATGGAGCTGATGGAGTGTCGAGGGTGGAAAAAAAAGCAAGCATTCGAGAAGAAGATAAGCGATGGGTACGGGCATAGCTACTAACGCTTCCTAATGAGCACCCTACTAATCTTTAATCATGAGCACTCTACCAAACTACTCGAAGGCCTCTA
>NC_062537.1:22096178-22123678 GCF_022655615.1 Tachysurus fulvidraco
ACAGGAAGCAGGCTGGCAAATCATTCACTTGGTGTTTTTCTTTTCTTTCCCTCTTTCCTGTTCACCGTGTCCTTGAGTTGTGAGGGTGCTGTAAACTTATTATTATTCTTATAGACCATCAGAAGACCTTGGACCTTTTTTGGAGTCCAGCACAAAGTCCCCCCTAAAGCCTTAGTCTTGCTGTGTGTAAATGAACTGATTAATATTATTCTACACTTGTGTATGAGGGTTGTGTAGTGTTAGTTACACACACCTCTGTGTTCTGTTCAGAGAGAGGAGAGAGAGAGAGAGAGAGAGGAGAGAGAGAGAGAGAGAGAGAGGAGAGAGAGGAGAGAGAGAGAGAGTTGTATATAGAGAAAGGCTCTCCTGGAGCAACATCACTAATATCATTATGGCGTGTCTCATGAAGCTCAGGTTTAGAGACGACACTGCAGTGGCTGCTGGTGTTAGTGTTAGGTTAGTGTTAGTGTTACTGTTTAGTGTTTAGGTTAGTGTTAGTGTTTACGGTTTGTGCTACTGTTAGTGTTATGTTAGTGTTACTGTTAGTGTTACTGTTTAGTGTTAGTGTTAGTGTAGTTAGTGTTACTGTTAGTGTTAGTGTTACTGTTAGTGTTAGTGTTAGTGTTAGTGTTAGTGTTAGTGTTAGTGTTACTGTTAGTGTTACTGTTACTGTTAGTGTTACTGTTAGTGTTACTGTTACTGTTAGTGTTACTGTTACTGTTAGTGTTACTGTTACTGTTAGTGTTACTGTTAGTGTTACTGTTAGTGTTACTGTTAGTGTTACTGTTAGTGTTAGTGTTAGTGTTAGTGTTACTGTTAGTGTTACTGTTACTGTTACTGTTACTGTTACTGTTAGTGCTACTGTTAGTGTTAGTGTTACTGTTAGTGTTACTGTTAGTGTTACTGTTAGTGTTAGTGTTACTGTTAGTGTTACTGTTAGTGTTACTGTTAGTGTTAGTGTTAGTGTTAGTGTTACTGTTACTGTTAGTGTTACTGTTAGTGCTACTGTTAGTGTTAGTGTTAGTGTTAGTGTTACTGTTAGTGTTAGTGCTACTGTTACTGTTAGTGTTAGTGCTACTGTTAGTGTTACTGTTAGTGTTACTGTTACTGTTAGTGTTACTGTTAGTGCTACTGTTAGTGTTAGTGTTACTGTTAGTGTTACTGTTAGTGTTACTGTTAGTGTTAGTGTTAGTGTTAGTGTTACTGTTAGTGTTACTGTTAGTGTTACTGTTAGTGTTAGTGTTAGTGTTACTGTTAGTGTTAGTGCTACTGTTACTGTTAGTGTTACTGTTACTGTTAGTGTTACTGTTAGTGTTACTGTTACTGTTAGTGTTACTGTTAGTGCTACTGTTAGTGTTAGTGTTAGTGTTACTGTTAGTGTTAGTGTTACTGTTAGTGTTAGTGTTAGTGTTAGTGTTAGTGTTACTGTTAGTGTTACTGTTAGTGTTACTGTTAGTGTTACTGTTAGTGTTAGTGTTAGTGTTACTGTTAGTGTTAGTGTTACTGTTAGTGTTACTGTTAGTGTTACAGTTACTGTTAGTGTTACAGTTACTGTTAGTGTTAGTGTTAGTGTTAGTGTTACAGTTACTGTTAGTGTTAGTGTTAGTGTTACTGTTAGTGTTACTGTTAGTGTTAGTGTTAGTGTTACTGTTAGTGTTACTGTTAGTGTTACTGTTACTGTTAGTGTTAGTGTTAGTGTTAGTGTTACAGTTACTGTTAGTGTTAGTGTTAGTGTTAGTGTTAGTGTTAGTGTTAGTGTTAGTGTTACTGTTAGTGTTACTGTTACTGTTACTGTTACTGTTAGTGTTAGTGTTAGTGTTACTGTTAGTGTTAGTGTTACTGTTAGTGTTAGTGTTACTGTTAGTGTTAGTGTTACTGTTAGTGTTACTGTTAGTGTTAGTGTTAGTGTTAGTGTTACTGTTAGTGTTAGTGTTACAGTTACTGTTAGTGTTAGTGTTACTGTTAGTGTTAGTGTTACTGTTAGTGTTACTGTTAGTGTTAGTGTTAGTGTTAGTGTTACTGTTAGTGTTAGTGTTACAGTTACTGTTAGTGTTAGTGTTACTGTTAGTGTTAGTGTTACTGTTAGTGTTAGTGTTAGTGTTAGTGTTAGTGTTACTGTTAGTGTTAGTGTTAGTGTTAGTGTTAGTGTTAGTGTTACAGTTACTGTTAGTGTTAGTGTTACTGTTAGTGTTAGTGCTAGTGACACTGCCAGACCCAGTGTAAACAAGGTGATGATGATGATGATGATGGTAAAGTAAAAGAAAAGTCTATTTAGACCTAGACAGTGTGGAACATCCTGGTGTGTCACATTGTGTCAAAATAATCACTGATACAGAGATGAGATACAGTCTCTCTCTATCGGTCTCTCGTGTTTGTTGTTGTTTCTGTCCTCTCTGTCTCTGCTTGTGTCCTTCTATCTCTGTCTCGTGTGTGTGGTGTGGTTGTTGTCTTCTCTCTCTCCTGTCTCTGGTTGTTCTCTCCTTGTCATTATTGTTCTCTATGTGTTGTTGATGTGTGGTTCTATCTCTTCTCTCTGTCTCCTGTGTTGTCTCTCTCTATGTCTTATGTGTGTTGTGTGTTTTCGTCTCTCATCTCTCCTTGTTACTTCTCTGATGTGCTGTGTGCTGTGTGTGTGCTCTGACTCTCTCTGTTCTCTCTCTCTGTCTCTCTGTGATGTTTTGTCTCTATGCTCTATCATCTCTCTCTATATCTCATCTCATCTATCTCTCTCTCTCTCTCTCTATACTCTATGTGTCTATGGTGTGTGTGTTTCTCATCTCTCTGTTATGTGTCTCTCTCTCTCTCTGTCATCTCTGTTGTGTGTGTGGTTGTCTCTCTCTCTCTGTGTGTCTATGTGGTGGTGTGGTGTGTGTTCTCTCATCTCGTCTTCTTGTGTGTCTCTCTCTCGGTCTCTGTGTGTGGTGGTGTCCTCTCTTCTCTGTTGGTATCTCATATTGTGTTGTGTCTCTCTCTCTCTCTGTCTCTCCTCTCTGTCTCTGTGTGTGTGTGTGTGTGCTCTTCTCTCTCCTCTCCTATTCTGTGTCTCTGGTGTGTGTGTGTGTGGTGTGTGGTGTGGTTGATCTCTGCTCGTATCTGTGTTGGTTGTGTGTATGTGTCTCTCTCTCTCTCCTTCTCTCTCTCTCCCTCTCTCTCTCTCTATCTCTCTCTCTCTCTGTTTTTCTCTCTCTATCTCTCTCTCTGTCTCTCTTTCTCTCTCCCCTTTGTCTCTCTCCCCCTTTGTCTCTCTCTCTCTCTCTCTCTCTCTCTGTCTCTCTTTCTCTCTCTCTTTCTCTCTCCCCTTTGTCTCTCTCCCCTTTGTCTCTCTCTCTCTCTCTCTCTCTCTCTCTCTCTCTCTCTCTCTCTCTCTCTCTCTCCCTGGTAAAAGCCTTGTGACTAGTGGGACCCTTTATCCTTTGCACTCAATAATTCTGAGACAGGAAGCTGTCAGCGGTGAGACTGCTAGACAATTTATCAGAGCTGCCCGTCTCACACTGCAGGAGTGCTGAACAGCCAGGGTATTGTAGATGACACCCACACACACACACACACACACACACACACACACACACACACACACATATTCTTCTAGACGTGGTTGTTGTGTGGTGGATTTCTCTCTCTCTCTCTCTCTCTCTCTCTCTCTCCCTCTCTCTCCCCTATATGAGGACGGTTGTAGGAACGTTTAGCTGCAGCTTTCAGATTTGATGCATTAAAGCAGCTGTTTATAAAATCACAGTAAGCGTCATCATTACAACGTCCTGCAGAGTCGCTCTGTTTAACACACAGTTTTTAGTCTGACGTGTTATTGTAGTTCATCAGCTGATTAGCAGAGACGCAGTTGCACTGGGGTTTTTTCACACGTTGAAACTCTAAGCGCATTCACGAGAGCTTTGTGTGTTTGTTTTAAACAGGAAACCCCACAGAACGAGTCTGATGTTGCTGAACGACATCTTTACAAACTCCTGATACTAAATTGTCATTAAAACATTTGTATTTCACCGAGTTTCAGCGTTCCCACATTCCCAACACGAACGCTCCTGATTCCAGACCCTTTTTTTTTTACTTTAGAAACTAAACGATTGTCAGTTGAAATCCAGCTGTTTTGTGGTGAAAAAGTGTGGAGCGGTTTGAGATTAGACAGACGTGTCGGTGGTGTGTGTAACCTTGTGTCTGTCAGGATGCTTGTTGGATGTGACGCACTCAGTGATAGATGAAGTTAATCATGTTTAAAAAGTTCTCTACGTTGATGAAATTTGTGACAGATGTGTCTGCAGAGACGATTTGGCTCGACTGGGTTCGACTGCTCACGTCCCTGAGCTGCTTTCCCTGGTGTGTGTGTGTGTGTGTGTGTGTGTGTGTGTGTGTGTGTGTGTGTGTGTGTGTGTGTGTGTGTGTGTGTGTGTGTGTGTGTGTGTGTGTGTGTGTGTCTGCGTCTGGTCTTTGTCTGCTTTTTGGCTGTTGTGTCGTGTTTTTTTTTTCCTGGTTATTTTCCTCCACATGAGGCCCTGTTAAGCAACAGTGGCTTTCTCTGCGTTGGTGCTCGGTTGCAAAAATGTAAAGCTCTGCATTTTTTCAGTGGCTCGTGTATTGTCCTCTCGACTGTGGAACGCCAGACCTGTGAATAAAGAGTGAGCTTTTGTGGGAAATGAAAGACAGATGAGAGTCTGCTGTCTGACTGAGGCTCCAGTCCACAGACCCAAACCCAGAGCAGAAGATTTTTACCTTCTGTTCTTTTCACTGCAAACTCCTCGGACTCCACAGTCTCGGAGCTGCAGGTTCCTACAGGTTAGGGTTAGAGATGAAGGTCTTCTCACGTGGATCAGATGTTTATTTTTTATTTGATATTTCCGTCTCTCACTGTGAGAGCAGCAGATATCATGAACCTTGCGTTCTGAGAAAAAAAACCTCATCCTAATCTCTGAAGCCTTGCTGAGTTCCTGACCTTCAGCTCCTTATTGACACCAACAAGGAACAGTGAGGGAACTGAAAGATCTGGATGGAAGGAATAGAAAAGATGGGGAAGGAGGACGGGAATAGTTAGAGGAAGTTATGATGATGAAAGGAAGGTGGTGATGGGGAATAGAGAGAGAGAGTAGAAATGAATGAAGGAGTAAGGAGTGAAAGGAGAAAAAAGGAAGGAAGGGGTGTGAGGATGGAATGTGTGAGGAAAGACAGAAGGATACAAGGAAGGGAAAGAAGGGTCTTGAAAATGAAGGTAGGAAGGAAGTATGTAAGGATGGATGGGCAAAAGGAAGGTGGAAGAAAGGAAAGATGGAGTGTGTGGAAGCCTGTGTGTGTAATTTCTTATGGTTTTGTGTTTTCTTCCTTCTTCTGTAGGATGTCTCACGTGTTGCAGTTTGATGAACAAACCAAGAAGGTGAAGGACGCCAACATGCAGGATGAAGACACATTCGAGATCTACGACCCTCGGAACCCCGTCAACAAGCGCAGACGGGAGGAGAGCAAGAAACTTCTGAAGGAGAAGAAGGCCAAGCGGTGATCATCTCGTCCTCCTCTTCACTGTCCTCCTCCTCCTCCTTGCTGATTATCACCACCATGTGAGGATCCACAAAGGACATTTGTGATCAACCTCGCTGTAAATTTAGTTCACTAAAGAGAACAGAGTTGTGTTCATGACCTAAATAATAAATGTTTGTTTTGTACTGAAAACTAAAGCTTGTGATGGTTTAAAGAAAAAAGTCATTGTGTTTGTGATGTAAAGTGTTTTATAAACAGAGCTATGGGGGGAGGGGGAGGGGGGGGAGGGAGAGAGACGGGACACAGAGAAAGAGAGGAGAGACCGAGTGGGAGGAGAGACCGAGTGGGAGGAGAGACCGAGTGAGAGGAGAGACCGAGTGAGAGGAAAGACAGAGTGAGAGGAGAGAGAGAGAGTGAGAGGAGAGAGAGAGTGAGAGGAGAGATTGAGAGGAGAGAGAGAGAGTGAGAGGAGAGAGAGAGTGAGAGGAGAGAGAGCGCTTGTGTAGGATTTGATGCAGCAGTGTTTTTCTCCTTCTCCTCTTCACCTGCTTCATCAGACTGTACTGAGATCTTCAGCACTCCTCACCATCTGCTTACTGAAGAATAAATCCAGATGAGTCTGAGCTCCACCTGACTGCCTCAGATGTCAGACACCACCTGCTGAAGTGCTCTGGAGCTGTAGAATGATCTTCCTGCAGATGATACGATTAGAGACGCTGCTTCTCTGTAGCTCACAGGGAGAAAATCAGCAGAATACAGACTGGAGATCTGAGAACATCTTCGTCACATTAAATGGCTCTGTGACTTTATTCTGAGGAGATGAAGAACCTCACTCTTCCTCACAGGCGGCTGCTGATGATCATCATTCAATTTAACTCAATTGATGAAGAGGGTGGTGGTGTGATGTGTTAGTGATGGTGGTATTGGTGGTGATGGTGGTGGTTATGATGGTGGTGGTGTTAGTGATTGTGATGGTGGTTGAGGTGGTGGTGTTAGTGATGGTGGTGTTAGTGATGGTGGTGTTAGTGATGGTGGTGTTAGTGATGGTGGTGTTAATGATGGTGGTGTTAGTGATTGTGATGGTGGTTGAGGTGGTGGTGTTAGTGATGGTGGTGTTAGTGATGGTGGTGTTAGTGATTGTGATGGTGGTTGAGGTGGTGGTGTTAGTGATGGTGGTGTTAGTGATGGTGGTGTTAGTGATTTGAGATGGTGGTTGAGGTGGTGGTGTTAGTGATGGTGGTGTTAGTGATTGAGATGGTGGAGATGGTGGTTGAGGTTGTGGTGTTAGTGATGGTGGTTAAATGATCTAATTTGTGTGACCATAGTTTGAGGTGCACACAGCTTTACTGCTTAACTACGATCACACTTAAACTTACGTATGGAACAGGAAGGAGCGTTAGTTACAGAGGGGGGGGGGGGGGGAATAGAGAGGGAGAGGGAGAGAGGGGGGGAGAGGGAGAAATAGAGAGGGAGGGAGGGAGGGAGGGAGAGGGAGTCTCGAGCTGCTGCTTCTGCTAATTTAAACCAGCTGAGACGAGGTTCTGAAGGCAAATCAGCTACTGCTCCTTTATTCTATCCCTCCCTCCCTCCCTCCCTCCCTCCTTTACTCCGCACTCACTCCTTCACTCTATCCCAGATTCTCTCCCTCTCTCCTCTCCATTCCTCTGGTTATAGGAGGTGAAGAATATTCTCCTGAGGGCCCTCAGTGTTCAGCGTGTTACTCCTCAGTGTTCAGCGTGTTACTCCTCAGTGTTCAGTGTGTTACTCCTCAGTGTTCAGTGTGTTACTCCTCAGTGTTCAGTGTGTTACTCCTCAGTGTTCAGTGTGTTACTCCTCAGTGTTCAGCGTGTTACTCCTCAGTGTTCAGCGTGTTACTCCTCAGTGTGTTACTCCTCAGTGTTCAGCGTGTTACTCCTCAGTGTTCAGCGTGTTACTCCTCAGTGTTCAGCGTGTTACTCCTCAGTGTTCAGCGTGTTACTCCTCAGTGTTCAGCGTGTTACTCCTCAGTGTGTTACTTCTCAGTGTTCAGCGTGTTACTCCTCAGTGTGTTACTCCTCAGTGTTCAGTGTGTTACTCCTCAGTGTTCAGTGTGTTACTCCTCAGTGTTCAGCGTGTTACTCCTCAGTGTTCAGCGTGTTACTCCTCAGTGTTCAGCGTGTTACTTCTCAGTGTTCAGCGTGTTACTCCTCAGTGTTCAGTGTGTTACTCCTCAGTGTTCAGTGTGTTACTCCTCAGTGTTCAGTGTGTTACTCCTCAGTGTTCAGCGTGTTACTCCTCAGTGTTCAGCGTGTTACTCCTCAGTGTTCAGCGTGTTACTCCTCAGTGTTCAGCGTGTTACTCCTCAGTGTTCAGCGTGTTACTTCTCAGTGTTCAGCGTGTTACTCCTCAGTGTTCAGTGTGTTACTCCTCAGTGTTCAGTGTGTTACTCCTCAGTGTTCAGCGTGTTACTCCTCAGTGTTCAGTGTGTTACTCCTCAGTGTTCAGTGTGTTACTCCTCAGTGTGTTACTTCTCAGTGTTCAGCGTGTTACTCCTCAGTGTTCAGTGTGTTACTCCTGTGTTCAGTGTGTTACTCCTCAGTGTTCAGTGTGTTACTCCTCAGTGTTCAGCGTGTTACTCCTCAGTGTTCAGCGTGTTACTCCTCAGTGTTCAGCGTGTTACTCCTCAGTGTTCAGCGTGTTCCTCCTCGGGGTTCAGCGGGCTGTTCCTCCTCGGGGTTCAGCGGGCTGTTCCTCCTCCTCAGGGTTCAGCGGGCTGTTCCTCCTCCTCGGGGTTCAGCGGGCTGTTCCTCCTCCTCGGTGTTCAGCGGGCTGTTCCTCCTCCTCGGTGTTCAGCGGGCTGTTCCTCGGTGTTCAGCGGGCTGTTCCTCGGTGTTCAGCGGGCTGTTCCTCCTCCTCGGTGTTCAGCGGGCTGTTCCTCGGGGTTCAGCGGGCTGTTCCTCCTCCTCGGTGTTCAGCGGGCTGTTCCTCCTCCTCGGTGTTCAGCGGGCTGTTCCTCGGTGTTCAGCGGGCTGTTCCTCCTCCTCGGTGTTCAGCGGGCTGTTCCTCGGTGTTAGACAGAATCAGTCCCCTGGTTTATAAAGACTCAGAGCTCCATAAAGAAGAAAGCCGTCTGTAAGCTCATGCTGAGGGGGAGGAGCTTATTTAGTTCATCTAACAAGATATGGAACAGGAAACAGGAAGTTGTCTGAAATTGTAGTTAAACTGATTGAGTCATGTTGGGGAGGAGGAGAAGATTGTAGACGTGATGAAGATGATGATGATGATGATCACAAGGCAATCTGTGTTATGGGAACACGCACGCACGCATATGCACACACACACACACACACACACACACACACACACACACACACACACACACACACAGAGCAGCAGCGAGGTGACGTTTCCCCTCAGCCTCAGTCTGACTCGGAATCTCAGCCTCAGTCTGACTCGGAATCTCAGCCTCAGTCTGACTCGGAATCTCAGCCTCAGTCTGACTCGGAATCTCAGCCTGTTTTTACACTGTGTGCTGAGGCTGAATCCCTTTGTGTAAAGTCCTGGTGTGTTCTCGACACCACCCCCCTTCCCCCACTGTTGGCTGCTTGATTCTACTGAACCTTTAAAACCCCCTTTTTTATTATTTTAGTGATATTAAGGCATCTCACCTCTTCAGTGTCCACAGTGTTCCCCTGACCCTCGTGTTACATCAGTAAAAAACTCAGGTTACTTTAGCGCCTGAACGAGCCGTGTTCACATCTACAGGAATCACGGCACAGTTCCAGTGTAAACGAGCTCCTGCAGGTCGTATCGGGTCCAGAGCGACGCTGCGCTTCTTCATCCACATGACAGCTTTTACATCACTGATGATTCCTGAGCTCCGTTTTAGGACAAACCACCAGTGTACAAGCTCCTTAATCTTTAGAACTCTTTAGAATAAATTCCATCTGTTTCTTTTGTTTACACAGTTTACACAACAGTGTGCACTAGAATCACGTCATACTCAGGGGGTAAAGAAGTGTGTCCTTTGGATGCATGACATGTCCTCCTGCAGGAAGGTCACTAGGTTCCTCTTCACTAAACGCTGCTCCTGTCATGTGAAGGTCCAGTTCATACAAAATGGTGATTCCTTATGATGGGTTTTGATGCTGCACTGATTTCTTCTGTGTGTAATAAAAGGGCAGTGGGGTATTGAGTAAGATGGAGGAGGTGTGGTAGATGTTGGGGGACATGTTGAATGAGGCAGATGACTGACCCCTAACCTCACGCTATGAAAAACGTCACTCATCACACACCTGCACACACAAGTGATTCCATTCAGACATGCTGTTATCGTGACGCACTCCAGAGAGAGAGAGAGAGAGAGAGAGAGAGAGAGAGAGAGAGTGAGCTCAGACAAACTCATCCCCTCATCGCTCTGTGGTGGAGTAAAAATGAGTAAACACAGTCAGTCATCGTCGCTGACAGTAATTATATCTCACCCAGCCATCCGCAGTCTCATGAGCGCTCCACATCCAAACCCAAGCTGGGAGTCTGATCACTTTAACGATGCGAGAGCTCTTAATCATGTGTTTTATGACATTACTGAAGCACATCTGCTTTGAACGGATGATTTCATCGCTCAAACGTAAGAGAGCTTGACATGAAGCTTGTGCAGTGATTCCACCACAGACCGCAGCTGTAACGGGCTCTAGACCTGCACCACGATGGACATGAGATTAGAAAAAACCCCAGACTGTTGATCACGACTCCAGTCTGAAGCAGTTACTGTAACCTACACAATCAGGATTCCCAGAAGAAACAAAGTGCTTCAGGATCTGTGTGTTTTTTCTCTCAAACCAGAATTCAGCAGCACTGGAGCAGAAATCAGATTAAAAAACTCATGCGTATCGTCAGGACCCAGCACTGGCCCTTCTTTTCAAATTAAACCTTTATCCTGCGAAATAAAATCCAAAAACAGACTAACAGGAGGCCTTACACACAACCTTGTGGGATGCCAGACAGCACTTTGCAGTTTTTTTTGTTCTGAAGAATCGTTTCAGATTCATCCAGACTGAAGTGTCATGTTCTCGTTATTCCTACTTTAAAGTATGCACTACACCAGGGGTCGGCAACCTTAAACACTCGGAGCCATTAGGACCCGTTTCCCACAGGAGAAAATACCCCAGGGAGCCGCAAAACCCATCTGACATCTCAAATGAAGAGAACGCTGCATATATCGTTTTTTACCTTTATGGAAAGTATAGAAAAAAACTGTAGTGTTGCTTTTATGAAATCAATGAACTGCTACCGAGTGAACGACATTTTATTTCTGCAGGCAAACAAAAATATTTTGTGCTATTTGAACTAACCTTAATAAAAAAGACGCTGAGTTGAAGGTTACTTTTAAATAAAATGTTCAATGTCTAATTGAGTCCTTTTCGTATTCATGACCAGGGCTCTCAAGTTTTGAAGAAAGGCAAGCGTGACATCTCCAACAGTCGAAAGTCGGCGGTTATGACGCGTATTTTGAGCGACAAAAAAATGAAACACGGTTTATTTTAATGTTACAAGATCATCATAATCTTAGAATTTAGAATTACATTTTTTTTAACTAACTAAAATAAAATACGTTTAAATTAAATATTTATTTTCCAAATCTACAAGGAGCCGCAGCAGAGGGATGAAAGAGCCACTCGCGGTTCCGGAGCCGCGGCTTGCCGACCCCTGCACTAGATGTTAAGGGTTTTGTATAACCACTAGATGTTGGATTCAGTCGGTGTTCAGTGGTGTTGAGTCAGAGTCAGGTCTCAGTGCAGGACACTTGAACTCCAACCTTCACCTCCACACCATGTCTACATGGAGCTGCTTTGTACACAGGGACATTGTCCTGATGGAGCAGAGTTTGGACTTTTAGTTCCACTGAAGATAAAGGGTAAAGTTCCACACACAGTCATTCAGTACATCTGTGTGACTCAGAGACGGTGTGACGTTCAGGGGGGGCACATACTTTTTCACATACTCTCATACTTTTGAGAGTATCTCTTAAATGCCAGAGTTCAGTAAGTAAACAGAAAGTTTAAGTATTTAAGTAACTTCCACCTTGTGCTAAAATAGGTCTCAATGCAGCTGTGTTTCTGCTTCACCTGATGACTCGAGGCAGTGACGTAGGCCAGACTTTAATAAGAGTATTGTATAAAGTTGTGTATAGGTTGGTGCCTTCTTTTAGATTTATTCTTCTCCTTATTTTGCACATGTGGTCAGCCTGGTCCTCTGGAGACGCCCCACACAATGAAGTGGGGCAGATGCTGGACTCTCGTCATGTCCCCGAGTCTATGACCCAGGGGCCCGGTGCCAGCTGTTTGAGTTAAAGATGGCTGCCATGAACTTGTCCTGTTGGCACCTCATTAAGGATGTGTGGCTGGATGTGAAACCATCAGGAGCCAAAGAGCTGCCAACACGGTCAGAGAAGGAAGAGGGAATGTGATCTTATTTCACAATAACAGTGCGTCGAAGGGTGTTGGAGCGTTAACAAGAACACATTTGTCTCTCTCAGCCTCGGCCAGATTTTTGGATCCGCAATCGACTGCTTATGAAAAACCTCAGTACCAGAAGAATTGGATGAGACCAATATGGAATGAAGAGCATTTCCCAAAAGTGCAGAGAAAAAGCAGTCAAAACAATAAATAAATCTGTGAATCTACCCCCAAGCCCAAGGCTAGAGTCAGAAAAGGAAACCTCAGAAACATTTTTAGCTCGGAACGATCGGACACTTAAATAGCACCTCACTTGTTCCTCACCTCACACTTAATAATATTACCATTTAAGGCCTGGTCCATATTATCAAGAAAATATGCATGTGTGTCAGCGTCACATTCGCTGGGGTTATAACAGCTTCTCAGCTGAAGCTGACTCGACTCACCACTGACTCACTGCCATAACACCATGCAGCGAGATGACGGGAGGACTCTGTAAACATAACGAGAGTCATCCTGCAGACTCTCAGGAGTTCACACTGTACAGGATGTTCCTCCAGTCACCACCGCCTGATCTCTGACCTGCAGAAGAACCTTGCAGAAGGATATTACAGAAGATAAGAAGTAGAAGGACATAAAACGCTCTGGTGAGGATCAGTGAGGGGAAGCATTTACATGGCTGCTTGACAACTGTGAGCTCAGTTTCCAGTTACATTGTTTTTATTAGCTAGCTGAATTAGCTAACTCGGGGGGCACGGTGTCTTAGTGGTTAGCACGTTCACCTCACACCTCCAGGGTTGTGGGTTCGATTCCCACCTTCACCTTGTGTGTGTGGAGTTTGCATGTTCTCCCCGTGCCTCGGGGGTTTCCTCCGGGTACTCCGGTTTCCTCCCCCGGTCCAAAGTCATGCATGGTAGGTTGATTGGCATCTCTGGAAAATTGTCCGTAGTGTGTGTGTGTGTGAGTGTGTGTGTGTGTGTGTGTGAGTGAATGAGAGTGTGTGTGTGAGTGAATGAGTGTGTGTGTGAGTGAATGAGAGTGTGTGTGTGAGTGAATGTGTGTGTGAGTGTGTGAGTGAGAGTGTGTGTGAGTGAGAGTGTGTGTGAGTGAGAGTGTGTGTGAGTGAGAGTGTGTGTGAGTGTGTGTGAGTGTGTGTGAGTGTGTGTGAGTGTGTGTGAGTGTGTGTGTGAGTGTGTGAGTGAGAGTGAGAGTGAGAGTGAGAGTGAGAGTGAGAGTGTGAGTGTGAGTGAGAGTGTGAGTGCGAGAGCGAGAGCGAGAGCGTGAGTGCGCGAGTGTGAGTGTGAGTGTGTGTGAGTGTGTGTGAGTGTGTGTGAGTGTGTGTGAGTGTGTGTGAGTGTGTGAGTGAGAGTGAGAGTGAGAGTGTGAGTGAGAGTGTGAGTGCGCGAGTGTGAGTGTGAGTGCGAGAGCGAGAGCGAGAGCGTGAGTGCGCGAGTGTGAGTGTGAGTGTGAGTGTGAGTGCGAGTGCGAGAGCGAGAGCGAGAGCGTGAGTGCGCGAGTGTGAGTGTGAGTGTGAGTGTGAGTGTGAGTGTGAGTGTGAGTGCGAGAGCGAGAGCGAGAGCGTGAGTGCGTGAGTGCGTGAGTGTGAGTGCGAGAGCGAGAGCGAGAGCGTGAGTGCGCGAGTGTGAGTGTGAGTGTGAGTGTGAGTGTGAGTGTGAGTGTGAGTGTGAGTGTGAGTGTGAGTGCGAGAGCGAGAGCGAGAGCGTGAGCGAGAGCGTGAGTGCGAGAGCGAGAGCGAGAGCGAGAGCGTGAGTGCGAGAGCGTGAGCGTGAGTGCGAGAGCGAGAGCGAGAGCGTGAGTGCGCGAGTGTGAGTGTGATGGGTTGGCACTCCGTCCAGGGTGTATCCTGCCTCGATGCCCGATGACGCCTGAGATAGGCACAGGCTCCCCGTGACCCGAGAAGTTCAGATAAGCGGTAGAAGATGAGTGAGTTAATTAATTAGCCTCACTGACTCGTCTTTATAGACTTTTTCAATAAGCTGCTTTTTAGAGCATGACACGGGATCAAAGCTCCTCTGCTCACATCCGCTAAGTCCATCACAGTCGTCCCTCACAGCACGTTAGAAACCACAGAAAAGTGTAAACTCCTTTGTCCTGAAGATGTGAATGGACCACAGTGCTAACACTGGAGACTCTTCACCACATCTCTCTCTCACACACACACACACACACACACACACACACACACACACACACACACACACACACGCTTCTCCTTACAGATATTAAATGGAGTGCGTGTGCTGTACACGTCCTTGTGAATGTGCAGTTGTTATGAAAATGATTGAAATGAAAGGTATCAGAGCAAGTGTTATAAATCAGAGCCACTGTATAACTTATAACTGCTGTTTAACTTGTAACTGCTGTATAACTTATAACTTATAACTGCTGTATAACTTATAACTGCTGTATAACTGCTGTATAACATATAACTTATCACTGCTGTATAACTGCTGTATAACTTATAACTGCTGTATAACTTATAACTGCTGTATAACTGCTGTATAACTTATAACTTATAACTGCTGTATAACTTATAACTTATAACTGCTGTATAACTTATAACTTATTACTGCTGTATAACTTATAACTTATAACTGCTGTATAACTGCTGTATAACATATAACTTATAACTGCTGTATAACTTATAACTGCTGTATAACTGCTGTATAACTTATTACTGCTGTATTACTGCTGTATAACTTATAACTGCTGTATAACTGCTGTATAACTTATAACCAACATGTAACTGCTTATATAACATGCGTTTGCCAGCCGTTGAGTTCCTCCTGGACGTCTCTCCACAGCTGAAGAACAGAACTCAGGTGAAACCCTAATCACAGCCTTTCCTTCTTGTTGTGCCTAATGAAGCACTTCTGTAGGTCACCTGGTGAGGTTTTGTTTCAGCTGGACTTGATTAAATATGAACCCAGAGACCTTCTGTGTGTTATTTCAGGTTCCTGCACAAGTTAAACTGGTCGCCATCGACAGCTGATTAGTGCACACCTCGTGACCACGATTCTGTCACTGCTCCAGTTTTTGGCTGATAAAGTCTCTAAACATGATGTCTGTCAGCTCTTCAAGAACATTTGGATATTAAACAGATGTTTTTCTGAAGCTTTTCAGATGTTTAGGGCTTCTTTTTTTCCAGGATGATTAAACTGTGCCCTGATTGAGGAACAAGACTTTCTCCAAGCCGAGAGACTCCGTCTGACTCAGACGCCACACTGAGAAGCTCCACAGATCTGCTTCTCATTTTCATTCTCTGGGGAAAAACTCATTCTGACAGGAAATGTTTCAGGCAGATTCAAATTAATTAGCGTTTCATCTTCTGATGATTTTATTCAGTCTGGTGTGGAGGAGCGAGAGCCGTGTCATCAGAGGGACAGCAGCTGACGGAGTCACCCAGAAACCTGCAGCTGATTTGTAGGCTACAGAACAGAGGCTTGTAGTATGTAGAGCAGATGTTTACCGCTCCAAGAGCTCAGGAAGCAATGAGACTGAGTGGTAACTGGCCAAACTTCTCTTCTTTAGTGTTCCATCAGAAGGACAGATCAAACATCTCCTTTATGGTGCTTGATGGAGTTCCAGCCAGAAAGTTCAGCTCAGCATGGAGCTTTGTCCAGCCAGGTCCAGGTCAGTGTTTTCATCACAGAGGCTCTAGACTTCATGCTGCTCCTCAGCTGCTCCCATATCACAAATGAGACGTGTGTTTAGTGCAGAACCCTGTCATGAGTCTCAGGTCTGAACACTGATGTGTTTAAAATCCTCACTGCATCTTTCAGTTCACTTTTATTTGTGTAACTCTTACAATGTCACAAAGTGGATTCACAGAAATTTGCTCGACGTACCTAATGAGCGAGTTGGAGGTGCCATGAGAGCCTCAAACTCTTGAGACTCCAAGCAGGTGTAGAGCATCAGGATGGATCAGAACCAGGATCAGGAACGTAGCAGAAACTATCTGCTGTTCCATCCACCATGTTGCTTTCTTCTCTCAACATAAACATCCTGATTGTAAGTAAAAATGGACCTGAGTTCTCCACATGAAGAACTCAGTGTTTTATCTGCAGCCCTCTTCTCACACAGACACCAGCTCCATGCTGTGATCATGCTAGGTGGCTCTCAGGGTTATGGTTAACATCATCACAAGCTTCTATTTCTGTCTTCTTCCTAATAAACTGAGTGCTTTGTCATGAGGAACTCACAGTTTTTAACTGAACGTTCTCCTGCCTTAATATCTACAGCATGGAGGAATGATTTCTACTCTAAATATATTTAACATTCTGATCTCTATCACTTTACACCACAGGCTTTCATCCCAAGTGCTGGTTCTTCATTGAGGATGATCTTATAATTTTGTACTCACTCATTTCTTTGTTAAACTTTTGAAATATTTTCTCTCTAAATTTCAGCAGCTCAGCATTTCTGAGGTCCTGTTATTGTTCTAGAGATCAGTCCCACGTTCAGGCGCCAGTGCAACTTCCTGTTCTTTCTCCTGCTTTATTACCCACTCGGCAGGTGTTAATGTGCTCGACGCACCAGAGACGAAGCGAGACAGCGTCAATCAGTGATGACTTCACCAGCTTCACTTCCTCTGAATTTTATTTACACCCACATGGTGCTCGGTCCGGTCCAACATTCCACAATGTTTTTCCCTTTCATTCGGGATCTCTTGTATAGGATCAGACCAGACGTCTGACCTTCTGTCCTCACACATCACTGAGACTTCCTCACCCCTGACCCTGTCCCTGGTTCTCTGTTTGTTCCTCCTTGAAGCTCCTTTAGTAGGTACGGACCACTGCACACCTCACAAGACCTGCTGTCATCAAAACATCACGACGTTCTCATCAAAGTCTCACTTCTTTATACTTGCCCATTAGTCCGGCGTCTGAACACTAAACATGACATATACACTGTAGTGATGGTGAAGACAGATACACTGTAGTGATGGTGAAGACAGATACACACTGTAGTGATGGTGAAGACAGAGACACACTGTAGTGATGGTGAAGACAGATACACACTGTAGTGATGGTGAAGACAGATACACACTGTAGTGATGGTGAAGACACAGAGACACACTGTAGTGATGGTGAAGACAGATACACTGTAGTGATGGTGAAGACAGATACACTGTAGTGATGGTGAAGACAGATACACTGTAGTGATGGTGAAGACAGATACACACTGTAGTGATGGTGAAGACACAGATACACACTGTAGTGATGGTGAAGACAGATACACACTGTAGTGATGGTGAAGACAGATACACACTGTAGTGATGGTGAAGACAGATACACACTGTAGTGATGGTGAAGACACAGAGACACACTGTAGTGATGGTGAAGACAGATACACACTGTAGTGATGGTGAAGACAGATACACACTGTAGTGATGGTGAAGACACAGAGACACACTGTAGTGATGGTGAAGACACAGAGACACACTGTAGTGATGGTGAAGACAGATACACACTGTAGTGATGGTGAAGACAGATACACACTGTAGTGATGGTGAAGACAGATACACACTGTAGTGATGGTGAAGACAGATACACACTGTAGTGATGGTGAAGACAGATACACACTGTAGTGATGGTGAAGACAGAGACACACTGTAGTGATGGTGAAGACAGATACACACTGTAGTGATGGTGAAGACAGAGACACACTGTAGTGATGGTGAAGACAGAGACACACTGTAGTGATGGTGAAGACAGATACACACTGTAGTGATGGTGAAGACAGATACACACTGTAGTGATGGTGAAGACAGATACACACTGTAGTGATGGTGAAGACACAGATACACACTGTAGTGATGGTGAAGACAGATACACACTGTAGTGATGGTGAAGACACAGATACACACTGTAGTGATGGTGAAGACACAGATACACACTGTAGTGATGGTGAAGACACAGATACACACTGTAGTGATGGTGAAGACAGATACACTGTAGTGATGGTGAAGACAGATACACTGTAGTGATGGTGAAGACAGATACACTGTAGTGATGGTGAAGACAGATACACTGTAGTGATGGTGAAGACAGATACACTGTAGTGATGGTGAAGACAGATACACACTGTAGTGATGGTGAAGACACAGATACACACTGTAGTGATGGTGAAGACAGATACACACTGTAGTGATGGTGAAGAGACAGATACACACTGTAGTGATGGTGAAGACAGATACACACTGTAGTGATGGTGAAGACAGATACACACTGTAGTGATGGTGAAGACAGATACACACTGTAGTGATGGTGAAGACAGATACACTGTAGTGATGGTGAAGACAGATACACTGTAGTGATGGTGAAGACAGATACACACTGTAGTGATGGTGAAGACACAGATACACACTGTAGTGATGGTGAAGACAGATACACACTGTAGTGATGGTGAAGAGACAGATACACACTGTAGTGTTGGTGAAGACAGAGACACACTGTAGTGATGGTGAAGACAGATACACACTGTAGTGATGGTGAAGACAGAGACACACTGTAGTGATGGTGAAGACAGATACACACTGTAGTGATGGTGAAGACAGATACACACTGTAGTGATGGTGAAGACAGATACACACTGTAGTGATGGTGAAGACACAGATACACACTGTAGTGATGGTGAAGACACAGATACACACTGTAGTGATGGTGAAGACAGAGACACTGTAGTGATGGTGAAGACAGATACACACTGTAGTGATGGTGAAGACAGATACACACTGTAGTGATGGTGAAGACACAGATACACACTGTAGTGATGGTGAAGACAGAGACATACTGTAGTGATGGTGAAGACAGATACACACTGTAGTGATGGTGAAGACACAGATACACACTGTAGTGATGGTGAAGACACAGATACACACTGTAGTGATGGTGAAGACAGATACACACTGTAGTGATGGTGAAGACAGATACACACTGTAGTGATGGTGAAGACACAGATACACACTGTAGTGATGGTGAAGACAGATACACACTGTAGTGATGGTGAAGACACAGAGACACACTGTAGTGATGGTGAAGACAGATACACACTGTAGTGATGGTGAAGACAGATACACACTGTAGTGATGGTGAAGACAGAGACACACTGTAGTGATGGTGAAGACAGATACACACTGTAGTGATGGTGAAGACACAGAGACACACTGTAGTGATGGTGAAGACAGATACACACTGTAGTGATGGTGAAGACAGATACACACTGTAGTGATGGTGAAGACAGAGACACACTGTAGTGATGGTGAAGACAGATACACACTGTAGTGATGGTGAAGACAGATACACACTGTAGTGATGGTGAAGACACAGATACACACTGTAGTGATGGTGAAGACAGAGACACACTGTAGTGTTGGTGAAGACAGAGACACACTGTAGTGTTGGTGAAGACAGAGACACACTGTAGTGATGGTGAAGACAGATACACACTGTAGTGATGGTGAAGACAGAGACACTGTAGTGATGGTGAAGACAGAGACACACTGTAGTGATGGTGAAGCTGGATGCTGATGTTAAGCTCCTTTACATTGACTTTTCCCCTTTTGGCTAAAATGGTTTGTGTCACAACAAAACTTTACATTAACACTTTATATATTTATTTACAGGCTGCAGGAGGAAGGTTCTGGGTTATCATCATCATCATCTTCCTCACTGCTGTGTGCATGCAGAAGCTGGAGCATTAGCTTGGTAAGTTACTCTGGATAAGTGTGTGTGTCTCTCTCTCTCTTTCTCTCTGTCTCTCTCTCTCTCTCTGTCTCTCTCTCTGTCTCTCTCTCTGTCTCTGTCTCTCTCTCTGTCTCTGTCTCTCTCTCTGTCTCTCTCTCTGTCTATCTCTCTCGGTCTCTCTCTCTGTCTATCTCTCTCTCTCTCTCTGTCTCTCTCTCTGTCTCTTTCTCCCCCCCCCTCTCTCTCTCCCTCCCCCCTCTCCCCTCTTTCTCTCCCCCTCTCCCTCTCCCCCTCTCTCTTCCCCTCTCCCCCTTCTCTCTCTCTCCCCAATCTCTCTATCCTCCCTCTTTCCTTCTCTGTCCCCCTCTCCCTCTCAAGCCCCGCCCCCCACTTGGCTCTCCCAAACTAAGTGATTGTTTATCGATCAGTTTACTTTAATCTGTGTATCTGTGGTGTTTTGTATAGAAGGCTGTGGAATGCAGATGTTCTTCTCTGTGCTGCTCTGCAGTTATTCTGTGCTGGTTCTAACTTCATGCACCTTTGCTGAGTTTATTAGGTTTATATTCTTGGAGCTCCAACATCATTTAGGATGAAACTCAGAGCTGATGAAGAGGGAAAAGGTTCTTACCAAAATATTCCTGTTTGTGTTCTCTTTTTCCTGACTGTCAGAGTCACTCGGTGCTGTTGAGGAAACACCAGAAGGTCATGGATGGAGACATGTGTCTGTTTTATTGCTGTGCTCCTGTGTTAGAGTAGCAGAGCAGCAGGATCTCGATCGTTGCCTGTTAGAATATCTAATCCTCTTCTGGAGCACTGATTATAATAATCAGTAAAACTGTATTAACTGTCAGCAGGGAAAAGCAGATGCCTGCTGTTCCAGTTAATCCTGACACCTTCAGATATCTCCCTCACTTTTTATTAACACCTCCATCTTTGTAGAATGCAAAGCAAAGCTGATGGCATCCTTTCCTGCAGCCAAGCAGACAACATTCTTCAGCAGATAATCTGTAAGAGACTCGGAGCAGACGCAGCGCTGGACTTTACAGTGCCACAGATCAAAACCAGCCTCCAGAATCTTATCAGGAAAACAGGGGCATGAATCCAACCGTGGAGAAAGTGTGTGTGTGTGTGTGTGTGTGTGTGTGTGTGTGTGTGTGTGTGTGTGTGTGTGTGTGTGTGTGTGTGTGAGTGCATGCCTCTGTGTGGGGGTCTGGATTTTAGGAGTTAACTAAACAATTAGATGGAAGGTTCCTCTTAAGTTCCTTGATTAACATCTGGCCTGAGGGTCAGAATAAAATCCAGCACATGTTTAATCTCATGCTGCGAGCTTTCTGTTAGAACAAATTAGCTAAAGTTGCCATTATTCTTTGTAATGATGGTGTTTAAAAAGGAGGATCCTTTTATCCCAGGCGTTTGTGGTTCCCATCGCTTTCTTATCAGAACCATGTGTGATATGCTGAAGTGGTATTCCTGTGTTCAGGTCCTCTTAGCCTGCAAACATCACCGTCCTAATTCCCCAAGAGTAGGAGACATGGGAATCTCTGATAAAATAACCAGCTGGGTCTTAAGTGACCTCAGCTTGCTGCAGAGACCAGACGTCCAGTCCTGCCTTGTCTCCTGGTGACCAGGACAGCGGACGCCTAAAGTGGAGCCCAAGGAAGCAGAAGCCTGGCAATAAGGCGGATGTTCGAGTGGCAAAAACCCCAAAAACTCGCATCCATTCTACTGTAATATGTTTGATCCCTAGATATTAAACTAGACTACAGACGACTCGAGCGGACTTTAGAAACTGCTGTCTTTGTTCTCACAGAGACGTGGCTCAGCAACAGAGTCCCAGATGTTGGCATTCAGCTGGACGAGCTCACCTCATGATGGTGTGTGTGTGTGTGTGTGTGTGTGTGTGTGTGTGTGTGTGTGTTTACATCAACATGGAATGGTGTAAGATCTCTGTGGTTTTTATACTTACTGCCCATCATTAGTGGAGTTTGTGATTGTTTGATGCAGACTCTTATTTACCCCGGGACTTCACCCCGGTTTTTATTGTCGGAGTGTACATCCCCCCATTGCTAATGCCACCTCTATGGGGCTATTAGCATTCTGCTCACCTCAAAGAACTGTTTATCATACAAATCTCATGCTGCAGGGGCAGCTGGGTTTTACCCTCATGCTGAAGGGGCAGCTGGGTTTTACCCTCATGCTGCAGGGGCAGCTGGGTTTTACCATGACAATGTTGAGATTTAGAGCAGAGGAACATCAGGAACCCGTGTTAGATGTTTCACTGTTTTTGCTGAATAACTGCAGGTGGAATGAAAGGTTTAAATCAGTCTCAGCTCACAGAAAGCAGTTGTTGTTCTTTTTGTGATGAAGCTCACAATAAACAGAGGAAATGCGTTACACACACTGGGACGAGTCGAGCTGCTTTACTGCCAAATAATAAACATTATTACTTTCTGGAGTCGACTCTGGATCTGAGGTTCAGTTCGGTTCAGTTCCAGGTTTTCATGAGGAGATTTCAAATCCATGTAAAAACGACTGATTTTGGATTACTTGCTAAATTTGATGAATTCTCATGAAACTTCATCTGATGCAGATGTTTTGGGCTTTACAATGTCCTCACTGGTGTGTGTGTGTGTGTGTGTGTGGGACACTGCAGCCATGTTCCTCTCGTCTCTCAGTGTGTGTGGTTCGGTTGCTTCACGCCTGCTCTTTCTGCCCTCTGACTAAACCCCATGTTGCTAAACAATGCTGGTGTTTTGTTTGCAGCCACAACAGACTGAAGGCCAGAGTTCTGCTCTTGGCAGAAAGGAGCTCGTTCTTTAAGGGTGAGATCTTTGTGCAGATTCCAGTTTGGCTGCACAAGCAGCACATTTGGATGGTTTTGTGGTCTGGGCATCGCTGTGTTGTTTGAGCAATGTGTTGGCATTCACGCTGAAGATATACATTGGAACCGGCTACTCAGAGGAACATGAAGAAAATCCAGAACATCTCATTCCTCCAGTTTTGTGCAGGTGAAAGTGTCGAGCAGACATTTCGACTATTTCTCACCCTGAACTGTCTACAACAAATGCATCCTTTGTGTCTCTGCCTGACTTAGAAACATCAGCTCAAGTAGAAACACAAAGCACAGCTGAAGCTTTCATCAGCATCTCTCACCAGCACAGCCTGAAATCCTCACTGTGTCTGTTATGTTGGGACTGCGGCGTCCCGTCCGGCTCTGTGCCAGAGCGCAGAGACAAGTTTACATCAGCTAATATGTTGACATCTGTTTACAAAGCTGTAGCATAAATAGCTAACGCATCTCTCATTATTGTGAAGACACGGCTAAGGCCGAAGCCAGGCCACGATGCCTTACATAGCCTCGTTATTTCCTCTGACGTCTGAGTGCAGAGCAACAGTTTACACAGAGATAAAGAGTCGAGTCAGTTCAGGACGAGTGCCTCGCCTATCTCGCTCTGCCTTTATTGTGTCTGCGCTTGAAGCCAACATGTAAACAGAGGACTCATGACTGACAGTTTGGAGACCAGCTGCTGCAGCACTGTGAACCCTCTCACCTTCTTCATGCCTCTTTCTCTCCTTCCTTCTTATATATTGATCTGTTTTCTATCTCTTCATCGTTCTCTTCTTTCTTGGACCCCAGGTTTCCTTGTCCTGAGGTTCTCGTCACACCAGAGCTGATTATTTAACAGCCTTTTATTACAAGTCTTTTATTCTTCTTACACAACAGCACTTTTCTCTTGTCAGGTTATATTGACGATCATCAGAGTTTCCTCAGCAGTCTGTCTTTTATCTTCAGACTAATAAGGAACATCTTTACACTTTACACAGCATGTTACACACGTTACTGAGAAACAGCACTGAAGTGTAAACTGTCCTGAAGATGTGGACAACTGCAGACAAACATCCTGACTGCAGACAAACATCCTGACTGCAGACAAACATCCTGACTGCAGACAAACATCCTGACTGCAGACAAACATCCTGACTGCAGACAAACATCCTGACTGCAGACAAACATCCTGACTGCAGACAAACATCCTGACTGCAGACAAACCCTTTAACATCGTCTTTATTCAGGACTCATCACACACTGCAGGATTCACCTGTAATAGTGCACAAGCCACACTGTACTGTCACACACACACAGTCACACACACAGTCACACACAATTACACACACGCACACACACACGCAGGCACACACACGCACACGGTTCCACACACACACACACAGTCACACACACAGTTACACACACGCACACACACACACACACACGCACACACACGCACACGGTTACACACACACACACACACAAAAAAAGTCTCACACACACGCACACACACACACGGTCTCACACACGCACACACACACACACACACACGGTCTCACACACGCACACACGCACACACACGCACGCACACACACACACACACGCACACACACACACACACGCACGCACACACGCACACGGTTCCACACACACACGCAGTCACACACACAGTCACACACAATTACACACACGCACACGCAGGCGCACACACGCACACGGTTCCACACACACACACAGTCACACACACAGTCACACACAGTTACACACACGCACACACACACACGCACACACACGGTTACACACACACACAGTCACACACACAGTCACACACAGTTACACACACGCACACACACACGCAGGCGCACACACACGCACACACACAAACAGTCTCACACACACGCACACACACACACACACGGTCTCACACACGCACACACGCACGCACACACACATACACGGTTACACACACACACACAGTCACACACACAGTCACACACAGTTACACACACGCACACACACACGTGCACACACACGAACAGTCTCACACACACGCACACACACACGGTCTCACACACGCACACACACACACACGCACACACACACACAGGCACACACACACACACAGGCACACACACACACACGCACACACACACACACACAGTCACACACACACACGCGCACACACACACGGATACACACACACACACCGTCACACACACGGTCACACACACACACAGTCACACACACACACACACACACTCACGCGCACACCCACCCACACACACACTGTCACACACGCGCACACACACACAGTCACACACACACACACACACACACACACACACACACACACACACACACACGGTGCTCTACTACATTCAGACGCCTCTCTAGACTAAAACCAGTGATGAGTCCCTACATCATGTTGTTGTGTTATTTTCAGTTTGCATGCCGATAAATAACAAGTGACACGTTGAAATAAATTAGCATATAATTTACAATAACAAAATTAGCAACAGTGTACCAACATTTAACACTGAATATAAAATACAAGCAATTTGTCATTGGAAATGAAAATAAAATAAAGAACAAACGCTCACTTCTATAATTACAAGGTAAGTGATGTGACATTCAGAGACACAACGTTCACAGCGATGACTGAGACCATGTTCGTGTTTGTCCTGGGATTTCGGGGCCTCCATGATTCAAGCCAGTAAAGATTTAATTCAAGCCTCAGGATTTAGTTTTCCGGCTGTTCACTCGAGTTAAAACTGTTCTGATGTTGTATCAGTGGCTACAACAGAGTAGCAGCAGCAAAAAAGTTAGCACGGTTTGATAAAAACTTACGTTCTTATAGCACGTGGAATGGGCGGGGCTTAAACAACACGATCAGCAATATAGTGTGAGGTAAAACATACAAACATCGACTGTATGAAAAAAAACACCCAGAATTGTTTTACAGTTTGGTGAGTCACAAAGCTCCTGTTAGCACCAAAGGAGTGAAAGGATCAAGGCTTCCTCATGAGAAGGTTGAAGAAGCGATGAAGGAACAAAGCACCAGAGAGCAAGGAGGGTTCTGTGAAGAGTGTTTACAATGAGGGAAGGAGGGATGTAGTGAGAGATGTAGTGAGAGATGTAGTGAGGGATGGAGGAGGTAGTCCCATTCTGAGTGGATGTTGGAGCTTGGCATGTTCTTCCTAAACACTGTGGTGAAGGACACACACAGCAGCAGATCTCCTCCAGCCAAACTTTATCCTCCGTCCTCTCCACCAGGCAGCGGGTGGCGCTCTGACGGCTTCTGTAGTTTTCCTGCTATGTCAATGTCATGAGAACACTCTTTAAAAAAAAAACAGAAAGGAGGTGTGGAAGAAGCTTGTGGAGGCGTGTGGAGGTGTAGGAAAAGTGTGTGGAGGAGTGAGGAGGTGTGTGGAGGAGTGAGGAGGTGTGTGGAGGAGTGAGGAGGCCGTATCCAAACACATGTTTAAACCAAGCTGAGCGTGAGGAACATCATTAGCATGAGCAGGGCCATGTGTAGTCAGGTGTCGGGTAATCTGTAACGTCTGTCTGCAGAGGAACCATGGAGGTCCAGCTGAACTACAGGACGTGGACAAAATAAGAGAAACGCCACGTGAACAGGAGACGAATCAATTAGTTCAGGTTCATGATGATCAGATTCGTACAGAAGAACCTCTGTGTCAGGACTTTACATCCCTAAAACTCTTTACTAACATGAAAGACGAGTCCTGATCCACTTGTGTCTGAGATCATCATGATGAACTTTAACCCCAGAACTTCTGGAGGTTTAATAAACCACTAAACTGATTAGCAGGAGCTAACATGCTTAAATAGCCTACAAGCTAACATTGTTCACAGACAGCACACTAGCAGGATAAGGTTAGTGTTAGCACTGAGACACCAGCACCGCCCACAAGCTCCGCCCTTTTATCAGATGACACTTTAAGTCACGTTACAGTTGTTTCTTTTATTTTGTCCACTTGTGTTTCACTTTAAGTCTTAAACAGATGATCAGGAAAATTCACTGCCACAAAAGAGCCAGAAATAAAGCGGAGTAACTTGTTAGGGTCTGTATATGAGGTGTCCAGCACTTTGGATTCAGACAGAGCAATAACATCAATGACATTAATAATAACACCAATAATAATAATAATTATTATTATTATAATAAAATAACAGTTATGACAATATTAATAAGTTCCCACTTCACAGAAGTGAAAATATAAATAAAAAGCGTCAGCATGTTGCTGATCAGTGGTTTGGGTTCCACAGGGCTGACAAAGCAGGTGTGTGTGTGTGTGTGTGTGTGTGTGTGTGTGTGTGTGTGTGTGAGAGAGAGAGAGAGAGAGAGAGAGAGAGAGAGAGAGGAAGCAGCATTGTCCCCCAGCCCAAGTGGTTGGTCTTTGTCTCTCTCGTCTCTCTGCAGGATCATCAGTGTCCTTGGCAGGTTTTGCAGCACATCTGTCTAAAGTAGGCACGGCTGCAGAATTTGAACTTCAGCACCAGTGGGCAGTACGCCACTTTATTAACGTCTTTACACTCTGAAGAGGAGGGAAGAAAAGAGGAAGGAACAATAGACAGGATTAGTGACGGGTGGAGACTCAACAATGCACTAACTTTTCTCTCTCACAGACACGGGAAAACTGGTGTGGGGTAACGGGGGGTGTGGGGTAACGGGGGGTGTGGGATAACGGGGGTGTGGGGTAAATGGGGTGTGGGGTAACGGGGGTGTGGGATAACGGGGGTGTGGGATAACGGGGGTGTGGGATAACCACGTCTGTTCATGCTGTGTAACACACACACACACACACACACACACACACACACACACACACACACAGGAAGTGCTGTCTGCCTTCTTCCACATACACCAGCCCAAACCGGCTCTAACTGGTTCGTGTCACTGTCTGAGTTATCTGTGTCTTTGTTTATATAAAGTGATGAAACGTAATTGAACTGAAACACAAGACAAATTACTCAATTATTTAATTATTTTTTGAAAGGAAATAATTTTACATTCTATTTTTCAGGAATTCC